>NC_038252.2:31372949-31431272 GCF_000004515.6 Glycine max
TAAAACAGCCCCCTTTTGGGAATTAGTTTCTAAAAGGGACCTAATTTGAGCAATTTGTCTAAAAAATACTTAGCAAACTTTGTCAAGGCATGCATCTGCCACTTGGTTTGCTTCCTTCAGAACATGAGACCACGTTAAGTGACCCTCCGACTTGAAAATCTCAGTAATACTATTGAATAAATCTTTTCAAGATTGGGCTCACATTCGTGATTTGACTCATTTCTGCAGGTGTTTTACTTCTTTGCGGCATATTACTAACTCTTTAATTAGGGACATATCCACATCAGGTATTCAAGGAAAATTTCATTGTCTGACTATAGCAATTACAGTCTACAGCATCTGACTGTCTAGGAACAAGCTGATTTTTGAAAATTATTAATTTTCTGTAATAGAGGTTATTAGGAAGATTAAATTTCTTATGTATAGACAAACACACTTGCTGTATTTGTTTTAACATCTTGATATACGCCTTCTTGTATTAGGGTGACTTTTGATTTTCTCTAGTTGTCGGGTATACCTCGTTTATTGTTGTATCATTTTGAATTTAATATAATTTATATTTTTCCCCCAAAAAAAATAAAGATGAAAATTACAACAATCCAATTGCGAATTAAATTAATAGCTACTTTAGTGTTAGATTCAATAGTGAACTCCTCTTGAATCCCCAACTCCATGCCAAATCAATGCAAATGTATATAACCCACAATTCTGCATAATTGATAGAGCATAATCCAAGGTCAACAACAAAACAATACAAAACAATCCCCAAATGGTTCCTAAAAACACCACAAGCTGTAGCTTTCTTAGTGTTCAAATTAACTGAACCAGTTATAGTTTTCTTAGTGCTCGAACTAAAAAGCATCTATCTTATATCACAATTTAGATTATGTATTATAAATAAATAAAACCATAATTATATATATTAAAATATTTATTTTTCCTAATGTTTAATTATTTAAAATTTACATACTAAAAATATTTGGTTATTATAAGTTTTAATTATATAAAAAGAGTTTAATTTCTATATACTCTCAACATAAAAATTTTACGCTGTAAAAAAACATAAAAAGTTTTACCTTCAAGCAATATTTACGTGAGACACTAATTTAAGGTTGGATGATTCAATCATAGTCCAATCGATATTAATAAAATAATTAAAAATAACAATTAAATAAATAAAATATCACAACTTTATATCACTAAAAGCTAAAATAAAATACCATTTCATACCTATTTGTAATATTTATTAAAAAACTAAAAATAAATCTAAATAAGTTTTTATTCTAAAAATATTTTAGATTAAAATTAAAAATAGAAAATAATGTTTTAAGAAATATTTTTTAGGAAAATTTGTTTAAAATAATTTTTTTCACCCTTTTTTATATTGGTTTTCACTTATTATGGACCGGTTTTATTGATCTCACTATTTTTGAAATAGTCGATTTTTTTAGAGTTAATGAACTCATTATAGTTGATACGACTAAAATTAATTTTTTTAGACTGGCTCCTGATTTGACGGATTCCAATTATTTTTTTTCAGCAATCATTCAAAAATTATTATAGTTGATACGACTAAAATCAAGAAAAAAAAATTTGTGATGTGAAAATTAATATCTATTTGTAAATAAATAAATAAAAAATTAACCTATTTCACACAAGTACAACTGCTTCTGTTTTTTTACTTTTGTTGTTTTATGAAACTGATAAACATAATCTTTCTTAGCCTATTGTGGCACTTTTATTGCTCACTCTATCTCCATCCAAAACACAATCTTTTTACTCACTCTGTTGGTTTTTATTTTTTCTCTCTCTCAAGAAGTAGAAAAGGAAGAGATCCAACAAGAAAAGAAAAAGAAGAAACTTTGCTGATAATTCCAGTGTTGTGATACAAAAGAGAGAAGAAAAACAAGATGGCTAGTGCTATAAAAGCTGCCATTGGAGATTTGGTGTTGACTTTTCTGTGGGTCTTCTTCTCTTCCATGTTGGGATTGGTCACCAACGCCATAACAACAGCGCTTGATCTTCATCACGTGTCTTACAACGGTTTTGATTACCCTTCTGCTGTGATCATCACTTCGCTCATCTTTATCCTCGTTACCATCTTCACGTTCGTTGGCAATGCCTTGGGTGGCGCCAGCTTCAACCCCACCGGCAATGCTTCCTCATACGCTGTCGGGCTCGGCTCCGACACCCTCTTCTCTATGGCTCTACGGTTCCCTGCTCAGGTTAGGTTTGTTCGTGATGTTGGAAGGTTTTAAATGGCAGTCGCTGTCGCCGTCTCTATCGTAGAGACCGAAATTTCGGTCGCTGTTTAAGGTTTTTGTGGACTGTGGTCATTTGCGACCACGTTGGCCGCATTTGTCTGGTATTTTTTCTTGCTTCCGCAGTTTGTTAGTTATGTCAAAGGTTTTAAACTGCAGTTGCTGTGCGGTTTCTAGCCATGACACTGCAAGAAAAGGTTTTAAAAAACGGTTGAGGATTATAGTTTTGGTTGCAGTGTCAAGGTTTTTGGAGTGATTGTGACTGCATTAGCTGCATTTGTTTACAATACCCTATAACATCAAGGATTGTTGTTACCACAACAGTGACTGCAATTTTAAATATGGGGCAAGACTTTGTGGACCAAGGTTTTAAATTGCTGTCTCAGGTTGCAGTTTTGTGGCATTCCTTGATATTGCAGGAAATTACAAACAAATGTGGTGAATGCGACCACGATTGTGGTCGCATTCGCTGGAGACCTTAAAAATATATCGTGGACAAGACATTGTGGACCAAGGTTTTAAATTGCAGTCACAGTCACAGTTTTGTCATATTCTCTGTTATTGTAGGATATTGTGGATAAAGGAGGTGAATGCGGTAACAATTGTGGTCGCATTGCCAAAGACCTCAAAAACCTTGACATTACTACTGAAATTGCATGGACTGTTTTAAAAACTTGTTGCGGATAAATATGGATGATGTGGCCGTGAATGACCCTAAAAACCTTGATTTTACTGCCAAAATCATGTTTGCAGACTGAATTTTAAAACCTTGGTTATGTTATGGCTCCTTCTGTGCCAAAACAATTTTATTTGAGCATTTTTGGAGATATTTTTGAATTGAGGTGAATTGATGAGTGTTTGTGGTGGTGGTGTTACACAGGCACTGGGTTCAGTGGGTGGTGTTCTGGCTGTTATGGAGGTTATGCCACCAAAATACAGGCACTTGATTGGAGGGCCTTCTTTGAAGGTTAGCTTGCATACCGGAGCTATTGCAGAGGGGGTGCTGACGTTTGTAATCACCTTTGTTGTTCTACTTATCATGATCAGGGGTCCTCGTAGTGAGGCCGTGAAGACTTTGTTGATGGCAATCTCAACTGTGGTTTTGATCACTGCTGGTTCTGCTTACACGGGACCAGCAATGAATCCTGCCTTTGTGAGTCATTACTATACATCTCAATTAATACATTTATTGGTGTTTAATTGTGTTTTATCTTTCTGATTTCCTCTATATCTAAAATCGTATAATTCAACATGCTTTCAGAGTGGTACATCCTTTGTGATCTATCCTGTCACTACTCCACTGCCAAGCACCCAGAAATTCAGATTTCTACTTTAATTTGATGGTTTTTCCTTCAAATTGTTTCCAATTCTGTGTCAACCCTCTTACATCTTCTGCCGTTTTAACTCCCTTCCACTTTATTATTTCCTTCCTATAAGTTGGTCTTCTTCTATCAGTGTTCTTCATTTTGATCACCTCTTTC
Source organism: Glycine max (assembly GCF_000004515.6). Classification (NCBI taxonomy): domain Eukaryota; kingdom Viridiplantae; phylum Streptophyta; class Magnoliopsida; order Fabales; family Fabaceae; genus Glycine; species Glycine max. The sequence goes on from NC_038252.2 coordinate 31,376,692, forward strand.
TCCCATCTTAGCTTCTACTGTGCCTTTTATCAGCATGTTAAGACAATTTTTTCAGCTTCCATGTCTCACTCCTCCTTCCATTAGTCTTTGGTCGTGTTCTTTGATTTCAGTCTCAAATTATATAGCTTTGATTTCTTTTATTTAAAAGAATTTTTTGTAGCAACTAGCAAGCCTAAAAGCTTGAGGGGGAGTGTTAGAATTAGTTTCCCTATTTCCTCTATCTTATCATGATTTATTTCTCTAATTAGTTAATATTATGATTAGTATAAATAAAGGTTAGTAGTGCTCCAGGTTTTATGAACAAATCAACGCATGCAATGCATCTCAATTAATATAAATTAGTGTTTCATTTCTTTTATCTCTCTTCCTCTCTTGACACCTAAAATCATATAATGTCAGCAATTACTTTTTTGCCTTTGCCATTTATTATCATTGATTTCCTTGTCTTAATTATATGTGTTGTGTGCACCAGTTTTAGCACACCATATCATCTAAACTTTGAAGGAAGCCTGATTTCTCTTCTTTCTTTTATTCTTTTTATAGTAGATTCTGATATGCACCTCAAGTTTGAAATTTTGTGTTGTCAATCTTTTTCAGCAAATTGGGATTTCTGGAATTTAACTTTTACCTTTTGTTGTGGTATACTGCTATTATGTGGTATGGTGTGTGCAGTCATGTTGGAAGATTGCATAGCTTGTAGTTCCTTTTCTTTTGGTTACTAGCTCCAAATAAGGATTTTTCTACTGATATTTTATACCCATCTGATATGATTTTTTTCCCTGGCTCTCCTGTGTGACAATACTTTTTAGTATTTTTCACATTTTGTACTGTATTTTTCATGATAATTGTTATTGAACATCTTAACAATTCTCATATTTTGCCAAAGTTGGTTTTGAATCTTGAACAATGGAATGCCATCCTTTTATCTATATGTTAATGCATACAAAATAAGTGGAATACTAACGTAAGTTATTTGAAATTGATAGAACCAAGATCAGCTGTAGCTGTGGTGTTTCTACTTATAAAGTGAAGTAGCTGTTGTCATTATCTTCATGTCTCTTTAGTCTTTATTCATCATTAAAATCACTACATTTAACCTAAGATGTCGCCTCTTTCATTCTTCCTCTGATGTATTCTTGTTTTCATCTAATTGCGTTGTATGTCAAGCTGCATCTTGTTTCTGCTAATAAAATTATCAGTGTATACACTTGTTCCAATGCAAAATTATAATACATTTGTGAATATTAAGTGCCAGTATGCCACAAAACTTTATGTTTGGGAAATTTCATGGTTGATTTCAATTTCATATTAAATTTGACAAGTGAGAACTATGGAAGGAGTGTCATAGAGTATTCATGTTAAATAAATGTCTGATGTCTGTCCTCTGTGTGTGAAAGCACTTTTGAGCAATTTTACATAAAACCTTCTAAATTTATAGGAAATATCTTCCTTTATCACTTTACCATAACCATCCTTCCCTTGCCTATCAGTTTAAGGTATGGAGATTCAGGATGTACAATTGTACATGAGTTAACGTTAAGTGTAGATAATCCTAGGATCAGGTATCTCTTAGGGATGAAAAGAGAGGAAAATTGAGTACTTCGAACTTATTTGGAGTTACTATGTGATGATTAGTTCAAAGTTTAGTGACTTTAGTTCCATTTTTCATTTTATTTTCTTGTATATTTGTCTGACCTTAATGCACCAGTACCTCTGGCTCTAAGGGCACTCCTCCATTTTAGGTTTGGTTTTGACTGTACTTTTTCATCCATTAAAGTTTGGTACTTACAGCAATTTCTCATCCACTTCACATCCTCTTTTATTGATATATATGAATATGGTGCTGTGAATTTGAAATCTACCGGCCATTTCACTCCTAAATAGTTATAAATTGATATATACTGTTGATGATAGAGCATTATCAAGTATGAACTGTCAACCTTCTTTTTTTTTTCTTCCTTGCCCGGTATACTGGGAGATCAAGAATTCTTACTCACCTTCATTTTGATTGGTTATGATTACTTGTTCAGCAAACATCTAATTGCTCACAACTCCTAAATATCATTTAATTGAGGGTAATCAACATGGCTGATCACTTTCCTGTAAATGTACCTGGAATAGTTAAACTGCCAAAGTGTGCTATATTCCTTTGTCACCCTTCTGTAAATTACATTTCATGGTAGGCTGCTTTATAAAAATTTGTAATGTGTTTAAACAAACATTACCGTTGTTTCGTTTGCCTAGACGAGGTGGAGTTGGTTGTATCTGCACTGAACACTAGTCACCAAAAACTAGACATCTACAGAACATGGACCAACCGCAAATGGTTCAGTTATTTTTGCAGTTCACAATTTTGAAACAAAAGAAAATGACTAATTAGATGCATGTTCTTTCCATTCTATCCTTTCATGTTGTTTTTTATAATCCTGAATCTTTCTGACCATTTTTTGTTTTTGGTCAGTAACATAAGATATTAATGTAATGTTGTGAGTCATATATGCATGATGAATAACTCAATGATTGGTATTATTTTCAGGCATTTGGTTGGGCATACTTTGAAAACTGGCACAACACATGGGACCAATTCTATGTATACTGGATTTGCCCCTTCTTTGGAGCAATACTGGCTGCATGGCTGTTCCGTATTGTCTTTCCCCCAAGAGTGGTAAAGCAGAAGAAAGCCTGAAGAGGCATAGTAGATATGGTTCATGTGCAGGTGTTAAGCATCAATGCTAGTACACTAATAACTCTTTTTCTGTTTTTGCATAGACCCTTTTCTATTTACTATTTTTTTTATCATCTTTGTAACTTGTTCATTCCCCTCTATTCGGCTGTTGTTTTGTACTCTAGCTTCAGCTTATAGTAGAACAATTCTTTTATGATTAATATAAATTCGAAGCATGTTTCACATAATTTATATATATGTGTGTGTGTATATATATATATATATAGTAGGAGGTAAACAAAATTTTCTTCATAAAAGTAACAGTGACATTGTGTGTCTGTTTACTTACTATTTCTTGCGGAGTATAAAACTGAAAGGTGTCTTTGAGACAATGGATAAAGCTAAAAAGTCTCGTAATTATTTGTGGCCGCTGATCGCAAATAAAACTGAAATTACTATTATCCACGTATGAGGAGAAAAACAATAGTTGTCTAATGTTTCAGATTCTATGTTCGATCAAAGATATGCAGCTATTAGTTTTAAGGATATTAAGTAAAAGGTTTAATCGTATTTTTTATTCTAAAGTTTCACTTGCAAATTTTGCCTCCTATTTTCTTTTAACGAATTTTGCCCCTCAATTTACAAAATATTGTGAATTTTACCCCCACAAAAGTCACCACAATTAAAACATTTTGTGGTGATTTTTCTTTTAAACTGCCACAGTTCTAATAATTTTGTGACAATTGTTTCATTAATTGTGGTAGTTTTTGTAAATTGAGACAAAAATTGTAGAAAATGTTTATGGAAGACGAAAAAAAGTGTAATTAAGCCTAAATAAAATATAAAATTAGATATTTATAATAAAGACTAATAATCTTTTATGTTGTGTTTAGTTGAGGGGAGGAAGAGAAATCAAGATGGTTGCGGTCACCAGTCACAGTTTCATCACATTCCTTGATGTTGCGGAAAATTGCAAACAAACGCTGCTAGAATCGTGGTTGCAGTTGTAGATACTCCAAAAACCTTGATGTTGAGGCCAAAAACATGGTCATGGACCTCTTTTTTTAAAACTTTGATCATGGTTCTTTGTGGTGTGAACATTTTTATGGTGTTGCATATTAAACCTGGTTAGAGTGCTTATGCACAGAATCCACAACAGACCGCTGAATCTTTGATTTCCCTATTGGACAAAGCAGAGAGTGTTGTTCCTCGGGAGTTTCGGCCAAAGACACCAGTTGGAGTTGGGGTGTGTGTCGTTTTTTGCTTGCTGCATCTTGTCTCATGTTGAATACTTTTAGCATATAGTAGCCATACTCGACATTTTAAACTTGTGTTTTGTTTCTAGGATTTGTGAATATAAGGTTCGGGATTTGCTTAAGCAAAGAAGCACTCTAAAATCTGAGCTTGATGCAGTAACAGTGCTGGATGGAACACAAGAAGGTGCTTTTCAATGGGTATGCTTTATGAACATATTACTCATTATTTATAACTTCTGAACAAAGACTAGAGGAGAATTGGCAAATGACAAGCTTTTAGTGATACCGAATGGATAGTTACAACAATGCATTGTCTCTAAAGAGCAATTCAATCTCTTTGATAATATGAAAAGTGGGGGAAATTTCCCAATTAGAATAAATGCTTAACTCACTGAAAGTTTAACTCTAAGGTTGTCTGTAAGAATTAAATTTTCCATCTAGTGGGATAATGCTTCGTTGTTGTAACAAGACATTGCTCTTTACTTTATGGAGAGTTAGATTTAATTGCTTATTTGGCCATTAGTGATATGGCAGTTAGACGTACAATGAGTATTAATTATAGTGATTGTAGTACTATTTTATTGTGAAAAAAACCGTTAATAACAGACATGCCTCATCAGCTAATTTTAAATGGGTTATGTGGTTGGAAATACAATCTAAAATAGTTAAAGAATGCTAATCTTTGGGACCCTGGAAAGCTTGAGTTCTAACCTGTGATTTCAAGTTCTTGATATACAAAAGATCTGTTCAGATACCATTTCCTAGCAACTAAAATTATACACTGCTAGAAAACATTTGCATGATTCAAAAGTGGGCTAATTTTTTTTAATGGAAACTGTAAGCATAATGGGAAATTAACATGTTGTGTACTCTCTCCTCTACAGTATTTTGTTAGTCTTACATTGCCTTTTGTTTTATTTTAGGTGACTATTCCTTATCTACTGGGAAAATTGGGAAAAGATTTTTCAGAGACTGTTGGGGTAGTTGATCTTGGAGGTGGATCTGTTCAGATGGCATATGCCATCTCATAGACAGTTGCTGCCAAGGCTCCAAAAGTATCACTTGGAGAGGACCAATATGCCAAGGGATGTTCCTAAGGGGAAGGAAATATTACCTCTATATGTTCACAGGTTTTTCTTCTTGCTCTTGACATGCCATTCTGAGATGTTATGGTTTCTGGGAGCAGGGAGCGTTCAATTCTGTAGTCTTTATCCGTATAGATAGGTATTCTGCAATACAATTCCATCTTCATGGTCAATAGGTTTTAGCATTTTGCTTTCAGTTACTTGGGCTACGGTTTACTAGCAGCTCGTGCGAAGATTTTAAAGGTTTCGGATGATTCTTGAAACCCTTGCATCTTAGATGACTATAATGGTAAATATTACTTTGGCTTTCTGCATGCTTGGTTCTATTTTCAAGCCAATAATAAGTTTTATTTTAAAACATTTTCAGGTTCTTACATTTATGGAGGAAAGTCATATAAGGCTTCATCCACCCCTTCTGGTGCAAGCTTGAATGAATGCAAAAGCATAGCTCTCAAGGCTCTCAAGGTTAATGGGTCAAATGTACACATACGAAGTGCACTTTTGGGGGGATATGGAATGGTGGTGGGGGTGATGAACAGAAAAACCTTTTTGTTGCCTCATTTTTCTTTGACCGGGCAGCTGAGGTATTTATTATTTTATTCAACCTTGGACCAAATACTGATACTAATGCCTTCATTTAATTCAACTTTGCCATACTAATCATGTTATTTATTCATATAGGCTGGTTTTGCCGATCCAAACTTACAAGTTGTGAAGGTTTGTCCTGTGGATTTTGAAGCTTGCAAGCTTGTAAAACAAAACTTGAAGATGCCAAATCCACTTATCAACGTGTTGAGGAAGGGAACCTTCCATATTTATGCATGGATCTCGTATACCAATATACATTGCTTGTTGGATTTGGTAGGTTTTATACTAGTGTCACAACAGCTGTGCATGATAATCATGTTTCTACTATTGGATCTAGAACATTAATCTAGCATACATCAAGCAATGAAAACTTGAATCACACACACAAACTCACCAAAAAACTCACCAAGAAAAATGGAGAAGATGAGCAAGAAAGAGATGAAGGAAAAACAGAATAACGGAAATTGCATATTTTGCGGAAACGGAAAAGTGTTTATCTCATAACAAATGCTCCCCTATATTGTGAAATTACACTTATTCCCCTACTTATACTGATAGACAAAATTACCCCTTTTCCTAATATCTACAAAATCTTGAGTAATGGTATTATCTTCCTGCACTGACTGGATTCATCTGTTGGCAGGTCTAGATCCATGGCAACAGATTATTACATTAGTGAAGAAAGTTAGATATCACGATGCTTTTGTTGAAGCTGCATGGTCCCTAGGCAGCACCATAGAAGCTGTATCATCTACATAATGACACCAGATAATTAATTACTCACCTGAAATCTTCGGATGAGTTCTATCACAAGTTCTTTTGAGGTGAAGCTGCCTCCATTCATGATGATCAGAAAATTGCTATCATGACAAATTGGAATTAGATATTGGGGCTACATTTCAAGAATATCAAGAGATAGCTTCATTATTTTTCATTTGTAACTATTTTACAAAAATATCTGATTGACAGCTTTGGAAGACCGATTCAATTCATTTTGTTGATCTATATTTTTTGTAGTCTTTAGAGATGAACATAACGGTGATGATGGTAGCATTCCTTTTTTTTATTCATTCCTGATAGTAAATTCCTCTTTTCATTCTTATTTCTTGCCCAGACTTGGCATGCTCTTGGAAAAGCCTATTGGATCTTACTGAAAGATAGGTTGCCACAAAAGTTGAACCTGAAAACTGGAAGGGACCTAAAGAAATAAGCTTGCAACTTTCAAATGTTTGGTGTAACTACTCCTTTCTGACCAAAATTATTGACGTCTAAGATTAATAAACACAGTTTAAGAAATATTTAATATTAGTCATAAACTACATACTCCTGCTTAGTCTAAAATATTCTCGTTTAATGTCTATGGTGGGAGAAGTTGTTGAATAGATCATAATTATCCAAGTCATATTAAACAGGGATATATGTGGAAAAAAAAATTAATGAGGTTGAAATATGTAAAATATCAATAATTTTAAAGAAAAAATACTAAAACATCAACGTTTTTGGTATAAAGGGAGAATTATTTTCATCCCTTATCAAACTCGTAATTAATTTGTTGGAACAATGTTAAGGGACTACATGTCTTACCTTGTCATTCTTTTTTGTATTCATTCGATTCCAAAATAACCTTTAAAGTTATGGCACCCAAATTAAGAAATACTTAGTTGTTATAAATTTAGACTAAAATATTCTCATTTTTTCAATTATTATGTCATAAATTGATATAAACTATTATGTCACAAAAAATACTAATTGTTTATACTCATATATAAGTAAAAAAAAAAACAATATTGTATGTTGTATTTAAATATAAACAAATCTAACTAATTTTATCGTATTTAATGTTATCATTCTTAAAACAATCTTCATTTAATTCTAATTTTATTTTCAATCACTCATTTTTATTTATGATAACAAGTTCCAATAAATGATATTTTAAAAATAATTTTTTTTATTTGAGATTAAGAAAATTAAATAATGTCAACATAATTTTCTTAATTAATATGTAATTAATTATTTTTGTTTATATATGAGTTTTAAAAGAATACATCACAATCTTCCTAGTTAGTCCTCCCTCGGTTCTTAAACTATAAATGTTTTATCATTTTAATTTTGTTCCAAAACTATTGATGTTTTACAAATTCAAGACAAAATTCATAACTTTTTTTAAACTATACCCTTCTTTATAAGTACTAATGCATTGGAAAAAAAAATTATTACTAACCAATTTAAACATCAATACCCAAGCCACTAGCTAACCACCCATCAATGAGAATGTTAGTTAATATAGTTTTTAGACTTTTCACTATTCAAATTTTGATGGTTAATGATAGTTTCAAAAATATGATTAAATAAGAATATTTTGGTAAAAAAAATATCAATTAATAATGTCTTAATAGATGGTGCACTAATCTTAAACATATATTTCTATAATTTTGAAACCAAGAGAGTATAAAATAAAAGCTTCTCACGATCAAATCAACTAGCTGAATAAAAAGATCTTAACCCATTAATTAGCAAACACCCACAAACAAATTAAATTCATTCTTAATTTTGACCTATTCGACACTCACTGACTTGATTTTTGATACATAAATTTTGAGCATGTGACTGCCTTTTACAAGATTTAAATATTTTTTTCTCTATAATTGCATTTCTTTTCAATTGATCCTTGGCGTGAAATCTCGCTAACCCATTTATGTGATAAATGAGGTGTCTCCTTTTTATCCATGATGTGCATATTTGTTTGGTTAGCGGGAGGTTCTTGAATTTGGTCCACTCTCTATGTAAAAGAAAGAAAAAACTCAGGAAAAATTAGGGTGTATATGGTTTGTATTTTCATTTTCAGTTCTTATTTTTTGTTTTCAAACTGTTTTTATTTTCAAAATATTAGAATTCTAAAAAGTTTGACTTCTTATTTTCTGTTTTCAAGAAATATAAATACTCAAAATTTATTATATATTGACTTTTTTTCTTCTTGTATTTTCATTTTCACCGTAATTTCATTTTACCCGAAATAAGTTTTTTGTTCTCAACTGAAAACACGAATTTATTATTTTTATTTTCTAGTTGTTTCCAGTTTTCATTTTCACTAAAAATGTTTTCAGAAATTCAACTAAACACATTTTCATCACCGTTTTTTATTTTCAGTGAAAATGAAAACAAAAAACAATCAAACCAAACAGTCCCTTAAGTTCTTGAAATTCTTCATCCTAGTTTTCAAAAAAAAAAAATCGTGTTTTTAGGTATTATGTGTTGGTATTTATCTGCATAATGCATATTGTGCACCACATGCATTTATTTGTTGATCGACTACATAATGCATATTGTGAATTGCATAAGTTTTTTTTTTTGGTTGACTGCATAATGCATACTGAGTTCGATACCTTCTAAGTTTAAACAGGGTTAGCCAAAATTTCACGGAAGAGCCAAAATGAAAAACTAATTACAATGAATCAAAAGACTATTTAAACCTTAAATAATATTAAAATTATATATTTAATTATTATAAAAGTTTACAAATTTATTATACACACTAGTTTATACTCTTGGTATATGTACTATTTTCACATACCTTCGCATAGCGAAGAATCTCTGGATAATGGGGTACGAAGTTTTTTATATCTATTATCTAAACGAAAATTCGTGCCCCATTTGGATAAAAGAATAAAGTTACATTGCAATAGTTTGAGGTTAGGCACGATGCATTATTCGTTACAGCAATGGAATCTTCTCGCAAAGAATTATCTCACTAATTTTTTAATAAGTGATTAAGATTTTTTACAATTCTGAATCCAACTAAAAAACTTATATTATGTAATTATTACTCATTTGCTTGTTGTAAGAGCTACGTCAGATAATTCTCTTTTTCTTTTGTTCACAATTTTATTGTTGTATAATAGCACTATGTAATTCGAAAACAGAAAGTAAGAACACTGCTAGCTGCAAAGTCACTTTGACAAGGGATAAGTGCGATTCTTTATTTGGATTAGGTAAGGTGCACGTGGAAAACTACATGAGTGTGGCAGGTCAAGATTTTTATGGAACAAAATACCAATAATTTCAAATTGGAACGGTGCCCATTTATATATGTCCCTTGACTAGTTTGGGGCATATAATTTTCAGAATGTAATCAGTCAAACTTTCTAACAAACTCAGTGTTTCATCCAATGAATTCTTTTCAAGTTGCCAGAAGTCGTGTAGGGATGGAAAAGAAGGGAGAGAACGAATCAGGTTTAATTTGAGGCGTTTGATCTATATCCAGAATTTAAATTAAGTGTTATTTTTGTGTGTTTAATCATTCAAGAGAAGTGAAAATTGAGAAATTTTAAGTGTGTTTAATCTCATACTGAACCTTAATATTATAATCATCAGAGCAGTTCGTGAAATACCTCAAGAATATTACGAAAAGTTAAAGATTCTAATTACGTACTATAATTATATCTAAAAAAATTGCCTCCATTTAGGAAAAAATAATTTCTTATGTTATATATTCTTTTAAAAATTGAAGACACTATTCACACTCATAAATGATAATGAATATGATATTGAGACGATAAAAATAATTTAATATCAATCAGGATGTCAATTTTATTTCTTTTATATGATTTTTTTCTTTTCTTTTTATTTATTTTCATAAGAATAATATATCTTTCTTTTGGTCTAGACTTCACGTATCCATGGGAGACAATTCTATTTTATCTATAAAAAAATTATTATGAGTATCACTCAAAAGATATAAAAATTTGACCTTTAACATCCAAGTTCAATAACATCATATGATTTATGTAATTGATCCCATGCACACAGTAGACATGATCTTATTGTTTATTTTTTTTAGAAGAAAATTACATTCCTACTTTTTGTAATTTAAAAAATTCAAGAAGATATTACTTATTATTTTTAAATATATATTTACTTTTATTTAATTTTTGAATATTTTATACACTTAAAATAACTCAGAAGAATTAAAATAAATAATGAAGGCCGTTTTAAAATTAAAAGTCTTGACATAAATGATGATATTTCTTAATTCTTGTGTTACTTTTAAAATAGACATATAAAAAGTAAATCAATGCTAATGTTATCTCTTAAAATTAATAGATAAAGAAGTAACGAAAATAATAAGTCACTTGTGACTTTATGAGTTATTTAATGACTTGTCTTTTTTCTTGTCTGCTTATACATTGGATTGCAACTTTACAAGCCAGCATGGACACTAAGGAAACCGACAAACAACTTATATGCAATTAAAGTTTTAAGCAAATCTCATTCTTATGGCCCACACAAAGTTGAAACTTTAGAATGGTCGTACTTGCTAGCTCGCATATTATGAGTTCTATCAACTCCAATTCTTTTTAGATAAAGAGAATGTAGTGTAGATTTTGCTATCTTTTCCACCATATTTCATGCATTCAATTATTATTTCAACAAACTACAAACTGTTTAGCTCGTTGCTATCTTCTTTAATAAAAACTAATTTAATTGATATTTACTTATTCTAGCAACTATAAGCATCTATAATATTATTTTTTAATTTATATGAATCAAAGATGAGTACAAGAGAATTTATAACAAGTTAAGTACAAGAGAATTTACTTAATCAATTACTTTAAACTTCCTTAGTTAAGTATCTATAGTTAAATATAGATATATCTATTTATACGAGCAAACTAGCTAATAGTTGAATATTTAAAATTTTGAATCAAAGAATATTCAACTAGATCGATTCTTTGACATTCCTTTGAATAATGTAAACAAGACATTATTTTTTATTATTTTTCTTTTGTCGTGTAGTTCTTTTTTCTTCTTTGTGAACGAAAAAATAATGTTACCGGACTACACAGGGGAAGAAAACCCAACAAGCTAGGGCTTCTGTGTATCCGCCAATATATAAAAATGAAACATGTAGTGTAAGGAACATTTTCGGTCACTACAAACCTTATAAATCCAATATTCTTAATCAATAGTTTTTTTTTTTTTTGCATGTATATAATTTTCTTACCCTTTCTTTATCTTTAGCAAGAAGGTTACCCACATATAATATATTCCCTTTATTAAATTCTACAATATTATCCAATTTAACGTGGGATTCTACTATAATAATTCATTTTTTAATAAAGAAAAGCGAGATTCTACTATTAATTTAATTTACAATATTATCCATTTTTTGTCTTTGATATTTATTCACATTGTTTTCTTATTATTTATCACATTTTTGAACAAACAAGCATGAAAACTAAACAGATGATTTTCTCACGTTCCATCGAAGAGTGAGAAAGGAAAAGAAAAAATGTGAAGGGTTCAATTACACCTTGCTTTTTTTTCTTCTACTTTTTTTTCAATTCTATTTGAATTCTAGAATGAAATTCCTTAATTATTGAAGGAAATGCTCAGAAATATATTTTTGTATGATTAAATTCTATGAAATAATATTAAAATGATATAAAGTCTATATATATATATATACAATGTAATGTGAACATATCAGTTCTATTTTTATTGTGAATGAAACTTATGAAAGCAATGGTCCTTTTAGAAATCAAAATCCAAGCATTAGGTGCTTCTTCTGACCTCAGAGCTGACACAATAGTCCAATAGTGAAACAAACGTGTACACTCAAAAATACCCATAATAGTAGGGAGACAGCTTAGTTCGAACAAAAGTATCTTTGAAGAATAATTATATTGATTCAAAGAGTTGTGGATAACCATGAACATTTTTTAAAAATACATTTGAACATAATTACATTTTGAAAGTGTTAATTTATCTCAAGTTATTTTGAAAGTATTTTAGGAAAATATAAAAAATAACCATGGTTCACTTTATATATATATATATATATATCCACTAAAATAAACAAAAGAATATTAAGAGACTAATATAACTATATAAATTTATTTTTAAAAACATAATAAATTTTAAGTAATTTTTGTATAACATGACAATATGCTGTCATTATCCAATGATTATAATTCAATTCACAATACATGTTATAGAAAAAAAAAGTTCAATTTCCACGAAACACATCATTTGCCAGGCTAACAATATTTTAATGGAACCAAGAGATAGATGGTACATATATACAATAATTAACTTTGTTGATTTTAGCTGAAGATACTAGGTTATGAAATTAAAGGAACTGGGGGATAAGATAGTTAAAGTGTTATACAAAGGAGAAACTAGGTCATGCAAACCAGCTCTGAGATTAAATTCGAACTTGCATTAGATTTGATTTTATATATTACTTATTTAATTTATTGAATAAGTAAGAATAAGTTTTTTTTTTTTTTTGTAATGTATTGTAGTATTTGTTAAGTATGTGTAGAGAGTTATTTTTGCTATGTCTCTTAATAACGAAAAATTTATAAACTTGCCATTAAAAATATATGTTTAGCTAAAAAAATTTAAACTTTAGGTCAGTCAATAAAACATAATAAATTAGTGTATTTAAGTATATAATAATAATAATAATAATAACTATTTAAAGTCTTTTTTTATATTATGATATTAGTGTGAAATATCTACTAATTTTACTTAGAACTAATCTCTGTTGAAAAATATGACTAATTATTTTCAGTGAAATCTCTCTTTTTAATTTTTTTTTTATCCATAAAACTCGAACTCAAAACTTAACTTAAAGGACTAAATCTAAAATCTCTTAAATTAAGGACTATTTAAACTTGTTAGTTAGCTTATTTAGAATAAGAAAGTTTACTTATATTATCTAAAAGTATTTTATTATAAAATCAGCTTTTCAATAGACTTTTAGATGATATCAGACTTTAAAAAGAGGAAGGTGTGGTATCAAGTAAATAAACTATATTCAAATCATAGATTTGAAAAATCCTAATTAGGGAATTTCCATTCTTAACAATTAGGAAAAAAAATATATTGAGAAACATCACTTTAATTTATCCACAACGAGATCATGATGTGTATGTAATTTTTGTGCATCACAATTTGAACAATACAGTAATTAATTTAAAGTCGTGCGCATGTAAAACAATTTAATGAAAAAGACAATTATTTCAGTAATCTCTTTATTTTAAGGATTAATTTTGTATTTTCCACTATAAAAATATCTTACGAAATATCTTACTTCTATAAAAAAAAAAAAAAACATAATAATTTGAGCAATAGTAAAACTTTCCTTTCTAATTAAGCAAACCATTGAACAGTCAACCAAGTAGTTTTTTTAGACCACATGAAACCACTCACGTTATTTTTTGAGTTTATGGGGATATGTGGCATTCAAATAAAAGTGACAACAATATAGCAATCACAAAATTGGATTATACCATTTTAGTTCCATGCCATCTGGACCAATTCATTTGGTTCTGCTTGAATAATGTCGTTTTCGTTAATTTAAGATTTTGATGGAATATACATGAATAGTATCTTCTTATTTGCATCTTCAATTCATTCTGCTTAGCTTGTAGATCTTGCTGCAAATATAGCCAATATTTTTGTTATGAAAATTAAAGAAAAAACATGCACACACTTTTGTTTGGGCGGTTAACTGGATTCATGTAAGGCATCCAATTGATAATACTGGAAGGGTTCCAACAACAACAAAAAAAAAGTTGGTCAATGGTCAAAAAATTATATGACAAAAATCTTGATCTGGTATGCTTTCATTTTCTAACATTTTTTAATCCAAATCATCTAATAAAACAAATTTTATGAAAACGGATTTCCCTCTCAAGAGAGTAGAATGTTTTATCTAATTAAAGAAGATGAAGTATATAAATAATTATTGATTAAAAAATTAATTAATTTTTACAAGTATTAATTAGTTCAAAGTTTATTATATATGTATTTAATTACTATAACTAGTATTTTATTTATAATTATTGTATATGTACAGCATAAATGTTTTCGATATATAATAAATTAAAATTATTTTATTATATTCTTTTAATGGTTCAAATTAGTCTAAAAATGTAAAAATATCATTTAATTTAATTTAAATTTGAAGGCAATAATATAATTATTAAAATAATAAATTATAATTCGAAGATAATAACCATATTGTCTTAATTATTTTTTCCCTCTATTTATTTATTTTATTAGCTTTCGTCCCATTATTTATATAGGGTTCAATTAGGTCTCGTAGTTTTACTATAAACAAATTAAAGACGTATTTTTTTCTGTAAAAAAAGACATATTTTTATATAAGAAATTATATTTTCATGTTATACATATTCTTAAAGCTGAATTATGCATCTCATTTCTTACCTTTATGATATATTAAATAATTATTTGATATAAAGTTCTAAGAAAATTCAGTTAAATAATTTTTTCTATACAATCTAACCGATTTCCAATCCAACCAACTAGATTGACCGATGTGATATAATTATCTAAACTATAGTACATATGTTTCAATTGCATTTAATTAATAATTACAGTATTCAAACTTAATGTTAATGAAATCAATTTTATCCTACTTTATAATAAACGGTTCTGAGTAGCCAGCTATGTGCGCCACCATTTCCAAAGAATCACTGCATAGAGGAGGCGCGACCCACCAATCATTTCTACCTTGAGTTTGGTGGACACGTGTCACAAGCTTATGTCAATGATGATTATGTCACTAACCCGCCACTATCACGAAAACAACCCTCATTTTAAAGAGGTCATAGATTTGCTAGAAACGACAAAATAGAAGTGTGACTTTATGTGATACACAAGCCAATAGGGTTCATTGGTGTGCCAAAGTGTCCCTCTTTCTCTCTCTATCTAGCTTTAGCCAGCCAACCAAGACATTACTTTCTCTCTCTAAAAAAATGGGCCCTACTTTGGAAAATCTTGAAGCTGCTTTTCCTTGTCCTTCATCGGCTTGGCCTAATCTCTTTCCCCACTTGAGGACAAATTCCCACAGCATAAAAGGCCTTACCCTCTTCATACCCTCAAAAAACTTTCAATCATATCATATCCCTCAAGGTTTGGCTTGTGCCTTTGTGTGCTCATTTTTCACTAAACACCAACCCAAACCTTATACACAAACATTCTTAATTTTGATATTTTTGTTTATATATTCTAGGTTTTTGTTAATTAATTATATTAAGCATCATGGGAACCCCACAATCCAATAACTTGCCACCAGGGTTTAGGTTCCACCCTACAGATGAAGAGCTCATTCTTCACTACCTAAGGAAGAAGGTTGCCTCCATTCCTTTGCCAGTTGCCATCATTGCTGAGGTTGATATCTACAAGTTTGATCCATGGGAGCTACCAGGTTTGTCTATATATGTTTAAATAAGATCTATATTATTTTTTATCTAGAAAATTTAAGGATTTTGATATAATTATTTTTAGAAAGATTGAACACACTAGAAAGTTTTTCAATAATAGTATATTAAAATCCTTGAATTTTCTATGATTTTTTCTGTGATATCATAGAATTTCTCATGAGATATACCATGTCAAGTCAGGTTGACGTGTGTTATTCGTGTGCACTAGAAGAGTTTTAATTTTCTTTTCTTCTTTTTTTGTGGTGTGTGATGTGGAAGATTGATGTTTTTTTGTTTGTTGTGGTTCTTCAACAGCTAAGGCCGCGTTTGGGGAGAAAGAGTGGTACTTCTTCAGTCCTAGAGACCGGAAGTACCCAAATGGAGCGAGGCCAAACAGGGCAGCAGCTTCAGGGTATTGGAAGGCCACAGGCACTGATAAGAACATAGTGGCATCACTGGCAGGAGGAGTGAGGGAGCACTTTGGTGTGAAGAAGGCTTTGGTGTTCTACAAAGGAAAACCCCCAAAGGGTGTCAAAACCAATTGGATCATGCATGAATATCGCCTTGTTGACACCAATAGACCCATTAGGATCAAAGACACCTCCATGAGGGTGAGTTCCCCCACACTACACTTAATTAACAACATTTACATGACCCTCATAAAAAACTAAAGAATATATAAAATTCTATCATGGATCTGATTCTCAACTTTTTTTGAAGTTTAATAGTATATTTTAAGTTTTGATAAGTTGTATTTATAAACAGTGTTAATAATTTCTCATTCTATTATATTACTCTGAAAGATCTGATTCATGAAAAGTGAACAATTTGTTTTAAAGAATAAAATAAGTAATCTTATTTGTTAATGAAAAGATTAACACATGGATAATAAATTATACATATGTTAAAATACCACTTTTTTAATTTATCAATCACTAGAATTTTTTACCCACTTTAAAAGATCGAGGCCAATCCTATTTCAAGATAATATTCTTCATCACCTAATTAAGACTTTCGATATATTGTTTTGAAAAATGCTTTTTATAGATAAAGCATTACAACTTTTGTTACTTTTTTATTCTCTACTCTTTTTTTTTTTCATTTTGAAGGAATATTTTCCATGTGTATGAGAAAAGAATAATAATAGGTGAATACATATATGCATGAATTAATGATTCAATATTTAAATTACAAATTATGTATTCTTTTGTTTGTTTGTTTAGTTGGATGACTGGGTTCTATGCCGGATATACAAGAAGTTCAAGCATGCTGTATCTCCAACCACAGAGGCAGCATCAACACTGCAAGTGATCAATGAGCAATTAGATCAAGCAGTGGTAGAAGAAGAGGAGCAAATCAAAGACACCCTTTTACCAATTTTGAAGAATAACAACACTTTTGTCCCTCCTCCACAAGCCACAATACTCATGTCTCAGAAATCCTTATCCTTCTCAAATCTCTTGGATGCCACAGACTACTCCATGCTTAGCACCATCTTATCTGAGAACCACTCCAATAATTACCCTACTCCAAGTGAAACCAGCTTATTCAATAATTGTGAGAATCTGGATCAGGAAATTACCCCCCAAAACTACTACATCAACGATACTAATAGTATTAATAATAATAGCTACTTGTTTCAGAAGAACCCTTCCAACATGGAAAACATTGCTAGGCCAAAACGCCACCTTCCAAACATGGATCATGAGGACAACATGTTATTATACCCTTTAAAGAAATATCATAGTTCCTCTTGCAATTTCCCCAACACCAACCTCCAAAACCAGAATCCACAATGGAACTTCATGTTCAAGCAGCCACTCATGAGTCCTCAATATCTTCAATTTCAGTGATAAATAGCAAACAATTATACGAGTCACATAAAGAAAAGAAGAAAAAAAGGTTAGGGAGAAAATAAAAATGAAAAAAAAAGGTGAAATATCTACAAGATGAATGTGCTACATGGTATCCACATCAACCTTTTCACTACGTAAGGATTAGCACACAGAAAGATAGCATTTTTTTTCTTTTTCTTTTATGTTGAAAAATGATGAAAAGAGACTTCATTGGATCATGAACTATTACGGAATCACAGAAAAATCGTGTACAAATAAAAATGTTAATTTGTACGTGTTGGGTTGGGAAATCAGTTTTAATTGTCTGTACTTTAATTTTTAGACTTGGGATTGGTTGTATTATGATATTATTACATTCTTTTTTGGGAATGGCTTTAAATTTTATTTGGATTTGCATTGTCACCATTTGCCATTTATATGTACAACAGTGCACCTTTTTCAGTATGTTTTATAACCATTCTGCGGCATTACTTTATTGAATTTACGATGAACATATAGATTAAAAATATATATATAAGAATGGGTACGTATATAAGAATACATATCTCTATACATCTAAAAAAAAGAATACATATATATATCTCTACTTAAAAAGAAAATACATATAAACATTCAATATCAAGAGTCCAATAATTAATCAAATATATTAGAAACGGAGCAAGAATTAAAATTAAATAGTTTCTATGTATTCATAATAGTTTTTATTTTATTCTTTTCAACTGCTACATATATATTGATCAAATCATCAAAACATTGAGTTTGCGGTTGTGGTTGATTTAATGAGTATTTTATAAAAGTAGTGTGATTTTATTTGCGATATTTTATCACAAAAAATATAATAAAGTAAATATCAGCCTTTCGTTTTCGTATATTTAATTTATATATATATATATATATATATATATATATATATATATATATATATATATTCAAATATATTAGATAATATCTATACTGTACACACACAATTTTCATTTTTTTTTTTTTGTTTATAGATTGATGTGTTGAATAGAAAGCATTGTTTCTTTCTATTGTCTGTTTTAGTTATATAGTATGTGACTTACCAAATCCCCAAAATTAGTTGGCGCCTAGGTATGACACCCGCATATGTGGAATTCCAAATGATTAAATTAATGGTTTTTTGCACATTAGGTTTTTTTTTGTACAGGTGAATTAATAATATATATATATATATATATATATATATATATATATATATATATATATATATATATATATATATATATATATATATATTATGCGTTAAGTGTATGTAATAAAAAGTTAAGGAAATAAAAAATATATAATAAATAAATTTTCTATTAACGATATATAACAAATTATTTATTTTCTAACAAAACTTTTTATTTTAAACCTTTTTATCTTATGCAACAGCCAACAGGTGGATTTAAATAGAAATTAACTCACCTTAACCGTAAATAATAAACATGTAGAAGTAAAGTAATACATGAATAGTGTATTTCCAAGTTGAAATAATTAACAAATAACGATTAAAATATACTAATATTATTATGACCATGAGAATGGAATATCGCCATAGTTTAGTTGAATTGGTTGATTGATCTGTGTGGGTAAATTATTGCAAATTTATAATATATGTTTTTGATTTTTAAATGTAAAGAAAAGCCTATGAGGATGTGGCGCTCTATATGTGTGCATCAACATCAATGATTAATTAGTTATAGGATAAATAGTTTTTTTTTATCCTTATAGAACGCTCACAAATTTATCTTCAAAAGATAAAAATTCAAATTTTAATCTCTGAAAGTGAAAAAAAAATACAACAAATTCATCAATTCTTTAACTTCTGTTCGTTACCGTTAATAAAAAAATTCTATGAGGCACAGATGAACAAAAATATCACAAAAATGATTGTCAACATAATCATCTTCGATTAACTCTCCAAAAGTGAGCCATAGGGATTGATTTGTCATGTAATTTTTTTTATTTTTTACTTATTGGACTCATTTTTTTCCTTGCCTTTTCTTCTTCCCCTACTCTTGGAACGCGCTCTCTCTGAGGAAGGACTTTCAGAACACACTCTCTTTGAGGAAGAACGACGCCTATTTTCTGGCGACAACCACCATAATTGTCGTGTAGGAGGTTCGCATTTTGGTCATTGAAGATAAGCTTTTCTACATCGGTTATTCGACCCATTCTACATCGGTTTTCACCCATCTTAAATAAAGGTGTTGTAAAATATGGTGTACTTTACAACGTCGGTTTTCCACCCGTCTTAGTATATCAGTGTTTCTAAGATGGTTATTTGGATAACCGATCTAGAAACTGCGTCACTTTCTACATCGGCTATGCGTATAACCGTCTTAAAAATTGAATATTGTGTTTGCCTTTCTAGATTGGTTATTGAATAACCGTCTTAGTAGATGTTCTATACTAAGACGATTTTTTTGCATAACCGACTTAGAATTATTTTTTTTTTGTTTTTTTTTTGTGCTATCATAGCTTCTACTATTGGTTTTACCTCAGTCTATCAATACAAAATATTTGGAGGAATACAAAGTATGATAAATACAAACTAGCTAATAAAAGTAATTCAGAAAATGTCAACAAATATCAAATGAAGATTTAATTCACCTTTGTCAGAAAATGTCCTATTTATTTGAAGCAAAGCTTGCAATCTTAGGCACATAATGAATCCAAATAAGTGAAAGCCTGGCTCGCCCTGCAAGCAACAAGAAAAATATGAAGCTCTACAGAATCAAAATGAATAAGCCGGGAAAACAAAAAGGAAAATATACATGATGTCAGTCGAAAGGAACTACTATGATCTTGCCACTTGCTAGTGGTATAACATATTATATTATGGTGTGTAATACTATGAATGCCATGACATTTAATAAGTACATAACTACAAAGAGCCTAATTCATGAAAAGCTTTAGGGGAGGCATCATAATCATATATATAACATGATTAGATAAAATAAAATGATAATTAAGTAACTTCAATGCTAGTTGATTATTTATAATGCCAAGAAGCATCATTTTCCTAGTGATTGTCATAGATTTGCAGTTCGTGAAAAGTTGAGATCTCATTAACTTCCAAGCAGGTTTCACTTCATGAAAAACAAATTCCTTATACCTTTCAAACAATCATAGATCAACAAAATCACACAAACCACCACCACCTAATCTATCCACCACTACTCCAGATCTAGAGTGGCACAAGGAACATGATGCAACATTGACATATCTCTATAGTCACACAAACACCCTTCACACACCAATATGAATCAATCAAGAGCCCCCCTATCCCAATCTCAAAAAGAAACACATCCATGATCATTCACAACATTCAAATACAACAAATCAAAAGAAAACGGTGAGATTAAATTAAAGAGAACAAGACATACCCCACTTGCAATGACAACTCCAGCAACAACAGGAATAAGGGCACTAGAGGTAACCCAAGCCTCTCTCTTGAGGGTGATATGAGTGAGTCGAGCAACCAAAAAATCTACAACAAGGGACAAGCATAGTAGGGAGAAAGTGAAAATTCCATTGAGGTAGTGTCATATGATCTCATTCACATTGATTCAAATGCTATATACAAGTATCTTAGCATCATCTGAAAGCTAAGAAGCCAACTACATAATAAAAGCTTCAAATAAATTATTAATAACATGGCGCAAGCTTTGATTTAAATCATTTCAATTGAGTAGCATTAGAAATTGGACTTGTCCAAAGATGTTGCAGCATGTCCCTCGCTTGCATTCTTCCAAACTCGACATCTATATCATGTTGACAGGATCAGTAAGTATCTGGAAAGACAGCAGGCAAAACAAATAATAGTCTCTCTAAACACAAATCAAGCACCTGAATGTCGGTAACTCCATACAAGTGAAGCTTCCCTTTCTTTAAAATATGATCGAGGTGTTTTTTCCGTGAAGTAATAAAAAAACATACTGCAAGCATAGGATCATCAATGTAACTCAATATTGTGAAGGAGAAAAGCAATAAAAAACATCAAATAAGCACCTTCACACTGTCAACCATTTCCATATTCAGTTGTTCTGGCATTGTTGTCATCCATTCTCCCTTTGAAGGGTTTAAAAACATCTCATTCTCTGCTGCTAGCCAGATGTCATATTCTTTGATGTTCTGTAATAGCGATAAGTTAAAATTGGATCAAGTATGGATTATTTTTACATTTCTTTGATGAGGAACCAATAGCTATGGTTTCCTTACTGTTTGAGAAAATGGCAATGATAAGTAATCGGTCCAACTCAAGGATTCCCCATGCTGATCTTGAAGTTTCTTAAGCTTCAATGCTTCATATTTTCCTCCTGAGAATCAACAAAAGTAGAACCAAAAGCTAATCAGGAAATTAGGGCACACGTTTCAATCTCATGATATGCCACGATCAGAGATTATTCAAAAACTTTGGTAAGTGGGAGCACGAAATCCATATGTATCTGCCATGAGTGTGATGTTGGCCACTCTTTTCATGGCTCATAGTCATATATAGCTAGTGTAGAAAGGACATAACCCTATCATTACTAGCCAATTGTCCCTAAGAAAAATTCAAAATGTTTGTAACATAGTTGAAAAGAATCATAATGGTAACAAGAAAATGATTTTCTACTTTTAGTCTTTAGACTAGGCCACTAGGAGTAGGAGTCTTGTGCATAACTACTAAATACTAATTGACCAAAACAAAATGAGATTAGTTGTAGGACACAAAAAAATCTACGGTGAAGTTAAGGAATGAAAAGTGCAGTTTTGCCTTCACAAAAAAATAGACAAAAAGAGAATAATCAACAAACAAGGTTAACAGAATACCAACGATATTGTTGTAGCGGACAAAATAAGGCTTTTTTCACAATATTGTAGACTAAAGTTTGATTTTGGATGAAAGAAACATCTGATTCTATCCCACGGATAATAAAATAATAAGGTTAATAGAATAAATATAACATAATTTGGATAAGAGGTCTATTTTATCAAATTTGTTGGATAAAAAAATGTAAAAGGACATGTTTGGGTCTTATTCCTGCAATGGTTGCACTTCTCCACCTTGTAACAGATTTGTTAAGTACATGTACATCCAAAAACAAGGAAAGAAAATCCTTGTATTGTAGGAAAATTCTTCAAGACCTCACTATTCTTTATAACTAAATGCCAACATGAGGTAAAGAAGGCATGTGCATTGTCTAAAACCATTGTTATGCCTCTACTCAAAAGCTTAAGCTTTTAGAAGAGTTGGTTCTAGACAACTGTTATTACACAAAAACAATCAATATATAAAACATTTTTCATCAAGTAAGATTACAAAAATAAAATTTGGAAAAGTCTCAAACCAAGTCAATTCACAAGCATAGCACCATAACTTAATTCTCAACTCTGAAGCAGCCATTAAGCACATGGCATCATTACATGGAGATTGATTATTTCCTATATAAAAAGAGAAGAAAAAAAGAAAAAGGAAAAAAGAAAATATTACAAAGGGAAAGAATTAATGGTCTAGACTCCTTGCAACAGGAACTAAAGTGAAGGCACACCAAAAAACAAATGCATACCTGAGGATACTTGTTTTCTTCCTTAAAGCTAGTAGATTTGTGTACAGTTTTATACCACCAAGGGGCCCATAAGCCATCTATTGGTTTTGGACCTGCTTCTCAATTGGAAAATTGACATTAAATGCCACATTATTATGATGTTGAAGTTGTACCTAAACATCCAACAAATCATAACCATAATAATCCTATTTAATAAGCATCACAACAGAAAAATACAGGATAACACAAAACCACTTCACTGGTTCATCCAAGGCTGGCCAAGAATAAAACAAATAAATATTTTTTATTAGTTTTTATAAAGAAAAAAGGCTCCATATATTGAAAAAAAAAACATCATATGTTTGCAAAGATGTCTAAAATATAACTCTCATTTAATTTTTTTTTTAAAATATCTTAAAGTTTGTTTTAAGCCTTATTTATTATTGGACCAGTCCTCTGTTCATCTAACTCGCAACCCCATCAAACAGTCTATGCTACCACTACAAGTGGGACCCATACATAGATGCTACTAGCCGCAAAGTCCGTAGAAGCAATTCAAACTAAGAATTGGAGCTCGTCCTCATTGCGATTCCAACTGAGAATTGAAGCTTGAGTTTTTGTGAACAGAGCTACAATTTTTACATTAATTATACATCCAATGTTTTTTCCCTTTAATAAACATATAAATCCAACTAAAAGGGGATCTCAATTTAACTACTTGATTAGCAGAATATTTTACCTATAAATATTCAGAACTTAATTCATTAGGGAGACAATGCTAAGAATCCTTCAACTGCTGGAAAATATTGAGCCCTGAAGTGCGAATTCTTGATATCAGGGGTTCAACTTGCATAACCTAGCAATCAAAGACAGAGGAAGTAGTGAGAACTTGACAAGCAATCAACATGCAAAAATCAAACCATGAACGTCCATGAGATGCAGGCACAACAAAAGAACTACTATACATTCTTCTAGGCCAGGTGGCAACCCAACTCAAGCAAAGATACTTGCATGTTTCTCACTTCTAACCTGATCACATCACACTAAGGTGGAGACACAAGAAACAACAACCTTTTTGGAAGGACTAACTAAGTTCATTGAGTTGCAGTAAAAAATAAACTTAATCTTTTGAAGATGTTCAATAAAATGACAAATGTACGCATTTTCCAAGATAACAATCATTTATTTCTCCAAACAAAATGTTAGAAATGATGATTCAGGATCATGACCAAAAAAAAAAGAAACATGATGAAAATTGAAATAATAGAACACAAATCCATATTTGATAAAAGTTGCAACATTTTGGAAGTCAAAAGCAAGCTACATGTTATCACATGCACTACCACCATCACATCTTCTCTATTTACACTAGATAGTATTAATGTACCATCATGTCTTCTGAATCATTAGGATCCTGAACCACAAAAAAAATGTATTAAATTGAGGAAACGGAAACGTTACCGTTTAAGGGTAGTGGTTTGCAATCGAAACCACAACCACATTAGGGGCTCTCGAGGAAATTCTCGACACCAAAATAAGCGGAAGTGATTCGAATAGAGAAGTAAATATTGTTCCCCTGACGAGAGACCTCGATGATGTTGAGCCAAAGGAGCAAGATTTTGACGGTGACACCTTTGAGATTATAAAGCCTGCCCTTGGAGATGACACCCGTGATGGTGGATTTGTACTTGAGCATGTAGGACTCTATGTCGAAGCTTCACGCTTCTTGGAAATACGCTGTGAACTCGCTGTTGTCTCTGTTAAGCGAATACCCTATGGCTCCCTTGGGAAGAAGACCCACCGGGAACCTATACTCCATCAGAACATCATAGGCTGATAGCTTATGCGATTGGCTTAACGCGCATGATGTTGTCAAAGACACCATCAGGATCCATAGGAATCTAATTGAAGACATCATCGCTTCTCTCTCTGGCGTGAGGGAGACAGCAGAGGCCTTGGGAGTGAGACGAGCTTCGCCTTAGGGTTGTTGCTGGCTGCGTTTTGTACGTTTTATTAATTCAAAGGAAAATGAAATAAATAAAATAATTAAAAAATTTATAACTTCAATCAAAGGCAATTTTTAAAAACCATAGTAGTTAGGTTGACTAACAAAGACGATTTTTATAAAACTGTCTTCGTAACATTCACATCGAAGGCGGTTTTATAAAAACTGTTGTAGCTGGATTAAAAAAGTTTACTTTATTTTCAAAAATGCCACTGTATCATTTATTATATTGATTTTTATATAACCGATGCAGATATGACGACGTAAAAAGGAACTTTTCTAGTAGTGAGATGAAGGTTCCGAGAGTCCTTCCTCAAAGAAAATGTGTTGAGTGCGAGAAGAAGAAAAGGTAAGGAAGAGAAAGCGCATTCCGAGAGTGCGGGAAGAAAAAAAAGCAAGTAAAAAAAAATGAGTCCAACAAGTGAAAATTTAAAACTTTACATGACAATTTCGTCCCTATGACTCACTTTTGGATAACCAATAAAAAAAATGGTCATATTAGTAATTATTTTTGTGACATTTTTGTTCCTCTATGTCATGTGGACTCTTTTATTAATGTTAACGGATGAAAGTTAAGGAATGAATAAATTTGTCATACTTTTTTATTTTCGGTAACTAAAATTTGAATTTTTATCTTTTCGAGATGAATTTATTAATACTTTACATATTTATGAACGAAAATAACTATTTATCCTAAATTATATATTTAGTTATCTACTATATAATCATGTATTAAGTCTCTTGTTTGATATTTAAAAGATATTTAATTAAGGTTACATCATGCATGATGATGAGAACCATTAGGACCCGTCTACTGATAAAAGATTTGAGATAATATAATGAGATTCTAGATTTATATTTCAGCGCGACCATTACCATTGTACATAACAAAAAAAAAAAAATCATGCATGACGGGTAATCCTTAAGTATCTCGCTAATGCTACACTTTCTTGAATCTTTCATGTGTTTAAAGCGAACTTTGATTCCTTTGGTTAACATGAAGGAACAAGGACGAAGAATGTGACAAACACTCGTGTCTCGTATACATATAGTAAAGAGAAGGACTGAAGGAGACAACACTTCCACGAATATATACATGTTCACATTAGTATATATAGCTATTATTTGTTGGTTAAAAGTATGTTTAAGAAAGAATTTTTATATCCATATCGGACCATATATAGTGTTTGCTATATTTACATTATTTAGCATACAGTTATAGTATAACTGGTAGTATCAAATATCAATTCAATTATTAAGTTATAACTATTTACCATGTTAATCCTTCTTACCGATTTTGATAAAATCAAACAACAATAATCAAAATTTTGGATTAGCTGTAAAAAGATTATTCTTGTAATTGATTATATTATTAATTGATAATCTAAATAAATTTTATATTTTTTGTCAAGAAAATAAATTTTATAATTGAATATATATCATATATATGTTAGATGAAAGGTAATTTTTAGATTATCTATTTCATTTAAGTTATCCAGAAAATTTCCTTTTATATGAAAATTACAAATAAAAACATAAGTTATTTTAATAGTTTGTTTTGTATTCAAAGTAAGATTTAATTATTCACTGTTCTCTTTTCAAACATTAATTAATTAGGTGAGAAACAATAAGTAAAAAAAAGAGGTGATTAATTTCAAAAATATTAAAGATATTTTTGGAATGGCTTAAATAATATAAAACAAAGAATTTTTATTTTAGTCCTTTATATTCTGTTTGTTACAAAAGAAATAGCTCAGGGAAGGGAGAGCTAGGGACGATAGGATTTTGAGTCATTTAGCAGCACCGAAACAGAGTGAAAATACTTGCAAGATGAGTGGGTCTCATGTGCAAAATTTCTACTATGAAATAGTAGTACCACAAAAAATATTTTTTTCTTAGGGGGTGTTTGGTTTGGTTGTTTTCTGTTTTCATTTTCACTGAAAACAGAAAACAGTAAACAGTGATAAAAATGTGTTTGGTTGGATTTCTGAAAACATTTTCAGTGAAAATGAAAACAGGAAACAATCAGAAAATGAAAACAATAAATTTTCGTTTTCAGTGTTTTCAGTTGAGAACAGAAACCTCATTTCGGGTAAAATGAAATTGCGGTGACAATGAATGTAATTTTAAGCAAATATAAAAATACAAAAAGACAAGAAGTCAATATATCATAAATTTTCAGTATTTTTATTTCATGAAAACAGAAAACAAGAAGTCAAACCAAACATGTTTTCAGAATTCTAATCTTTTGAAAATAAAAACAGTTTTCTGAAAATGAAAACAGGAAATGAAAACAGAAAATGAAAATGCAAACCAAACACACCATTATTTTCTCAAACTAAATAAATAAGGCTATGAGTCATATAATCCATAATGTCCCCCACATAATTGATTATGCCATTTAAAGACCATATCGATTCTGTGATCATTATCGGTTATATGATCTCTTGAAACAAAAATAAAATATACAAAATTGACATATAATTAATTATGGCTAGGCCATAATCAATTATATGGTCATGTAAAAAGTTTCAGACACTTGTATAAGTCATATAATTGGATTATAACCTTTCCATAATTGATTATATGCTCACTTTATAAATTCACAGCTCTATATCAATGTCACATAATCGAATATAACATATCCAAAATCAATTATATAGCTATTTTCAAAGTTAAGTTGTGTTTAAAAAAAAAATAAAAAGACAAAAGACATTATCATCATTTCCTACCCCACTAAGCATCATTAACTAATTGTTAAACAAAATCTTGTAAATGTTTGGGTGGCACGATCTTCCTCTTAGGTCTCTCTGTGACATCTCCTCTGCTTGCTTTGTATTCCTTATCAGTTGATAAAAAAAAACTTGAATGAATTCTTATAAAGAGTCACATAGACTGATTTTTTTTGGTAAGTGGAGCAAAGGTTGTATCATATTTCACACCAGCAATAATGCTAAGCCTCATTCGTGTCAAAAAATAACTTCAAGGTATTCATCCTTGCTAAAAAGTTTTGAAACATCAATACCTGTTTCTTCCAATCTCGCAATGTGAAGAACCAATGTTTGAAACTCCACTGAGAAGAAGGGTGTCCATATTTAGTGTACTTGTCGAGAAAGAAAAATGGAATCATCATTGGATTCAGCTGAGTATACCAGCTAGTTTTTTTTTTTTTTTTAAAAAGTATTCTAACTATTTTAGCAAGTTAGATAAGCATCATTACTAGAAAGGAACCTGTGGCATGTGTTTCACTCTAAAGGGGCAGTGCTTTCAACCAAACAGAGGTGTCAAACCCTATATATTGTCATGCCTTTGATCACTCTGGTAAATTTGATGTTATGAGCAAAGATATATAAAACCAACATGTTTGATTCTTTTTGCTTATTAGTTTTTCAGAGGTTATACTGTACTTATTGTTTCTTCTTTGAGCTGCCTTGTTGTTCCATTACTTTAGTGTCCTGGATTTATCATCTTAACTCCTGAGAAACTCAATTTGTTTTTTTATGCTTTTCAGCTCTAGGCATTACTTGCTTATAAGACATCCAGATTGTTGTTGTTGGTGTGAAATATGTCATATTCATTAACATAGCAGTGTGAGCTAAATGTTTCTACATTGTTCTTTAATCTTGATGCCTGTTTATCATAACCCTGTGAATGCTTATATTTGTTGTCATTACTCACGATTCTTTTCAAGGTGGTTTCTCTTGCATAGTTCTTTCCTTTTTGATCTGATGTAGTTTGGCTAGCACCTCATTGTGGTCCTGATGGATGTTTCTGCCGAGAGACATGAACTCCGGGTCATCACTGATGGATGGTGAGGAACCCGAGTCTGAAGAAAATGATCATCATTAGGAAATTAGTGAGGAGGAGGATGAGGAGCATGGTGTGTAGCAGA
The DNA here is from genome assembly GCF_000004515.6 of Glycine max. Lineage (NCBI taxonomy): Eukaryota > Viridiplantae > Streptophyta > Magnoliopsida > Fabales > Fabaceae > Glycine > Glycine max. The sequence continues at coordinate 31,405,811 of NC_038252.2, forward strand.
TAGAGCCACCCCTGATTCTCTTTTTTGTGTTGTGGGGTTTTTAGTTTTTCTTGTATTTTAGTCTCATGTTCTCTTTACTTTTAGTTTATGTTTAGACTTTACACTATTGTGATTGTGTTTAGTTTCATGTTGTTTTAGTTTTGGGCTTATTAACTTTTTGGTTCATCATCTTTCATGGATTTTCGATTTTAGTTTCTCATACATTTTTTTAACTGGTTTTGTTCTCTTAAAAATAAATTAATTTCATTTTTAGTTCTTGAAAAAAATCTAAATAACAAGTCAAAAGTGAAATAATTTTATTTTAAGAAATAAAAATGGACAAAAAATTATGAGGGATTAAAAATGGAAATTCACACAGAAAAGGGTCCAAAAGGATAATAAACCCTTTAGTTTAGACTATATTGTGACTTGTGATGCACTAGTGTGATTTTGATGTTTGATGTTATCCTATTCTTTGGATTCATTTTGAGTATGACTGATCCTTTGGTGTTTTAGTTTCTATGGATGTGAGTTGATATAATTAACTGATGTATGCGTTTGTGGTGCACTAATGTGGTATCATAGACTTGATTCGTAGTTGAACTTAGCCTTGGTGCATACTTGTGAGTATCTTGTGCCTTGATTGATAAATTCTTTGTGAGTGACACCATTAGGATTTGTGCACTTGGTTTTGCTTAATTTTTTGGAATATATGATTGACATACATATATAAAAATCATCAAGACAATTTTTTGTCCTTTTTACTTAGCCAATAAGACTGTGAAGTGAACCCTTAAAGCTTTTCTTTGTGATGCCCTTTGAGCATGAAAATAAATTGTTCATAATCTTATGAGCCTAAAATGAAAAACCATGTTCTACCCGCATCTTAGGGATAGGAAAACATTCTTTATCTAAAAAAGGGATATGAGAACATTAGTTTAAGTTAAATTTTGAAATATGTTTGGGGGAATTATTTTCGAGGATTGAAAGGGATAGAACCCTTGGAAAAAAAAGTGGTTAATGTTTAGCATAGTGGCAGATACAAACATAGGAACGAAGAAATTATTTATAATATTTTTCATAGAATAAAAATATTACATTGATTTTACAAAATGTTATAAAAAGAAAAGGAAAAAATTGTGTATTTGTAGTTTTCGTATCTTGCAACGTACGGGAATGTATGAAATTATCATTGCCGGAAGTGGATCGGATTTAATCCGTGAACTCTTCAATCTAACTCAATTTACAAAAAAAAAAAAATTGGGTTGGATTGAGTAATTGGATTTGATTGGTTTTGGTTTAATGATACATATTAAAATTGATGAGTTTAGAGTTTTGGATTCAATAAAAATTTAATCTAATTCAATCTAATTCGTATGTAATTAAATTATTAATATATAAACACTAAATTAAACACATCTCATTTAAGATAATATATTATTTTAAAGTTTATTTTTAAGGTAATACTTTATTTTATAAATGATAATGTGAGTATATATAGATATAAGATTAGTTTAAGGATGAAAAGAGAAGATGTTGAAGTTTAACTTCTACTGTTGATGAAAAATAATAATACTAACAATTAATATTTGTCAAATAAAAAATTTAAGTATATATTTATAAGTTTCTCTCATCATATTAATTATTTATAAATACCGATTCTTAAAAATATCGTTACTATTCTATCAAGAAAATCTCTTTATTATTTTTTAGTTTGAGAATTTCTTAGTTCTTTTCCAAGATTTAAAAGGTGATAGTCTTTTATGGTCATATTCAATAATTAAGTTAATCTAATTAAAGTTAGATTGAATTGGATTGATAAAATAAAAAAATCAAATCCAAGATTTCCTTATACCCTTAAAATTTACTGATACTATTTTAGTATTATATTTATATGAGTTATTATAAATTTTTAGTTTTTTAGGAATAAAAAAAATAGTTTTTCCATTAATGTGGTGATCCAACTTAGATAATGGTTATATACTGACAGAAAAAATATATAATATATTTGATAGTATAAAGTATTTTCTATTATGTGAACATAGCTGTTCGTGTATACTCAATAGGGTAGGAGGCCGCACATCACTGCCGCGCCACTCGTCGTGGTGTCCTTGCCGCACATCACTTCGTTGTGTCATCTTCTTTCAACAATCAATCACCGCTTCCTCTCTCACTTTCCCTAACTTCGAAGTCACCAACTTCTTATATTTCAAGACAAAAGGTATGAGCTTTGCTTCTTCACGTTGTTAGTTGTTACAACTGCTATGTTCACATATTTAACTGCTTTCTTAAGCAAGTTGCGTTTTTTTCGGTTTTAAACTAACTGGGTTTTCTTAATTTTGATACCCTTTTGCTTGAACGTTGTTAGTTACACTTGCTTCTCAATGAAAATTTCATGGTGTGGTGGTTCTAATGTTTGATCTACGGACTAGGCTCCTAGCTTTAGATTTTATTTTATTTTATTTTATTATTATTTTAGAAATTACATTATAGAGCGATTATTGTGAATGATGGAATATAACTCAAAGCATGGAATAATAAGAAAAGGGATCCTAATAATTGAATTTGAAGTTGTAAAAGTATAATTGATTTAGTTTTGTACTTTGTGCCCACACTTGAAAGAAGGCAAGAAAAGGAAAATACAATACTCAATGTCAAGTTTTGTACTTTGTTTGCCTTCTCTTGCATTCTTTTGTGCTAAGTGATTATCACTGGCATTATTGTTACAACTTGTGGGTGAAATGTGTGGCTACTGTTGGTTTGTTTCAACTATCACTTGATCTCTATTGTTATTATACTATACTTTAACATTTCTGAAAGTTGAAATGGGTGTACTTTTTGTTTCCAACTTTGCATACATGGTTTAATTTAATTAGAATTGCGGGGTAATAAAACATCAAAATGTTTAAGTGATAAAGCATGATAAAAGTTCATTATAAGATCTAAATGTTTAAGTTCTTGACTAAAGTTGATATGGAAGCCTGCAATTTTTTTTTATAAAAAAATCATAACAAAACGATGCAAACGGCCTTGATTAGGCAAACGCAAACCTAAGTCCCTAAGTTCATTAAAACAGTAGATATCAGACAATGAGTGCAATCACAGAATCATCGTCAGATTCAGTTGTATAGCTGTTTTGAAGCCCACCAACTAATTATTTTTTTGAAGTGTTCTGGCTATTTTAGCTAGTTAGATGGGCACCTAAGGCATATGTTTCACCGCAGGGGCAGTGCTTTCAATAACCAGAGGTGTAAAACCCTATTGTCAAGCCTTTGATTACATTGGTAAATTTGATTTTAAGAGTAAAGATGTAAAACCAGCATGTGTTTCATTCTTTTGATTATTATAGTCTTTCAAAGATTGCATTGTACTTAATGATTCTTCTTTGTGTTGCCTTTTTGGTCCATTATTTTTGGATTCTTAGTGTGCTGGATTTATTATCTTATCTCGTAAGAAACTCATTTCATTTTATGATGCTTTTCTGCTCTAGCATTACATGCTTATAAGACATTAAGACTGTTTAGTTGGTGTGAAATATGTTATATTCATTAACATAGCAGCTATTGCACATATAGTATTTGGTGTCGGGGAATGCAAGCTAAATAGTTCTATATTGTTCTTTAATTTTGATGCTTGTGTTTATAACCTTGTGAATTCTTATATTTGCTAGTATTTCTTGTGATTCTTTTCAAGGTGGTTTCTCTTGTTCCTTTTTTATCTGATGTAGTTTGGCTAACACCTCATTGTGGTCCTGCGGTTAGACTTGGGAATTCCATTTTGGTCTTCAAAGTTCAAATGCTTTGTAAATATTATGATGATTGGTTTCAAGTATTCTAATTTAAATTAAAGTTTAGAAGAAAAATCAGGTCCTGTAAATACTTTGTTCTCTATTATGAGTGCTTGTATTGTGGCATACTAGCAATTGATTTTTTATTTTTATGAGTACTTTGTCCTCAAAACTCAGGTCCCTTGCTATTGAATCTGTTTGGCAATTTAAGATTTGGGGCCTATTTGGTTGGTTATGTTTTCTTAATTAAGGCCTGAGACCAATTATTTATGTTTTGCGTAGTAATCCTAATTCTTTGGTAACTCAAAGGCAGGTTGGGAAAATCACTCTAAATGATATTTAGAGTATATGGTTGCAAATGGAGGGAAGCATGCTACTAAGATGAACATAGTACTAAGAATGCCAATAGAGAATGGATTTAACGTTATTAATAAGACCATTTTCCTCTCCTACAGCAATAATCTGGATAATCGGATAGTCCATAATACTTACTACTTTAGAATGTAACAGGGTAGAGCACTACTATCCTGGTCTTACAACTATGCTTGATACAGAAATAGTTTAACAACACTGTACTCAACCGTTTCCACTTTGTACTTATAGTTATGAGATTTCTCAAAACTCTTGCTTTGCAGGAATGGTGGGTTTATCTCTTGGAGAAACACATTTCATCCAAGGTGGCATTGCTCAAGATCTTCGTTGTGATGGTAGAAAGAGATTGACATATCGACCAATCTCTGTTGAAACTGGAGTGATTCCCCAGGTAATGCTTTAATCAGTTGACATTTGGCAGGGTATTCTGATGATTTGACCCTAGTTGAGCATTGATTTTTTATTTTTATTTTTTGCTTTAAATAGTTTTAATTTATGTATTTGATAAATAACTTCATGGCAGACCAATGGTTCAGCAAGAGTCAGAATGGGTGCCACAGATGTCATTGCCAGCGTTAAGGTGGGTAAAAATTAAAATGTTTGGATTGATTTCTTATTTCTTGACTTGTAATATATTTTTGTTAAATACTATAATAAACAATTCTTTTAAATATATTGAGTTGTTTTACTAACCATGATATGTTTGTTGGCTACACAAGTGCAGGCTGAACTTGGAAAGCCAAGCTTGTTGCAACCTGACAAAGGAAAAGTCTCTATATATGTTGATTGCAGTTCAACAGCAGAGCCAGCTTTTGAGGTTGCATATTCTATTGTTTTTCTTCATTCTATTTGTTTAATGAAGTCATCCATGTATTTTGGTTTTCTTCATGTTTTAACTTCAACTCTTTTAAGTACCATGAACATTGATAGCAAAACAAACAAGTAAATCTTTAAAAGCTTTAAATGAGAGTTAAATGGTGGGTGCATTGGATTAATAAGCTTTGGATTTTCATCAATGATAGTGTTTTCTATTATTATTGTGTTATTTATCATTTTTGTTCCGTAAATATCTTTTAATGCTTCAAAATTAATATTTTATTTGGTGCTCTAAATCTCTGGCTTTTATATAGGGTAGAGGGGGTGATGAGTTGGCAGCAGAACTGTCAAATGCTCTTCAACGCTGTCTCTTGGGTGGTAAAAGTGGAGCAGGTCTATTTTCCCCCTATAGTGAAGACTATGCTTTCCCTTCCATGTTGTTGCGTCTTTTTAATATAGCTGTTGAACTCTTAGCTCTTTTATATTCCCCTTCAGGTGCTGGAATTGATCTCTCATCGCTTATTGTTGTCGAAGGAAAAATTTGTTGGGATCTTTACATAGATGGGCTTGTTGTTAGTTCAGATGGAAATTTGTTGGATGCTCTAGGCGCTGCCATTAAGGTACAACTCAAAAAGAGAACAATTACTAGGAATGCTAGAAACAACGATAATGATGGATTCCTGACTAAAATAATTACCATTTCAGAGATCATCCTTTTATGATGATTTCAATTTTCAATAATTTTGACTTTCTAAGTTTTCTTGTTCATTTACTATAGTTTAGCTATTAATGTTACAAACATAATAGCAGTTCTTTGAAATGACTAGAAGTTACCTGAAATTATTTGTTTTCATTAAGGTACAACTGAAGATATCTTCTTACTATCTGTTTTCTTAAATCTTTTGTAATATCTCAAACAAATTTGGAATCTGTTTCATGGAGGTTTTCCACATCGATTTCCTTTTCTACTATGATGTTGAATGCAAACCCATTTTCAGAATTAACTGGAAATGCCCCAATGCAGCTAATAACTATTATTCTTTTAGGCTGCTTTGAGCAATACAGGTATTCCAAGAGTCCAAGTTGCTGCTGGAACATCAAATGATGAGCATCCAGAAGTTGACGTAAGCGATGAGGAGTTTCTGCAGTTTGACACATCAAGAGTCCCTGTCATAGTTACACTGACTAAGGTAACATACATGTGCTATCCTATCTTCATAGAGTAGAAGTGCCAAAACGGGCCACCCTTCCTTATGTGGGCTGGGCAAGAAGAAAACCCGATTCAATTCAAGTCTCTAAGACGAAGCTCAAGCATATTGTTAAAGCCCCATTTTTTAAAGCTTTTGGTGGGTTAAGCCTTATCCGGGCCATAATCAAATCAGGCTAAAAAGACTTGCGATTAATTAGTGGTGCTCAAAATTTAAAGCTCAAGTCTTATATAATTATATTTCATCAAGCTGGGACAGCTAGCAGAACACATTTTGCCACCTCTTATCTCAGATTGACCATATATGTCATAATTTCTTACCATCTCTGCTTTTTAGGTTGGGAGGCACTATATTGTAGATGCAACATCAGAAGAGGAATCACAAATGAGCTCTGCTGTTTCTATTTCTGTTAATAGGCAAGGGCACATCTGCGGCATAACCAAACGTGGAGGTGTAGGGCTGGATCCAAGCATCATTCTTGATATGATATCTGTGGCTAAGCATGTAAGCGAGCAATTAATAAACAAATTGGATTCAGAAATAGCTTCTGCTGAAGCTGAAGAGGAGTCATGACAGAGAAGCACTTAGTGATAACTAGGGTGTACCGAATACTTCAATTATTTTGGACAAAATTTTGTAACTGAATAGAGGGATTAAAGATATTAAGTGTATGTTCGAAATTGTTATAACTTCTGAGCTATGTGGTCCTGACTTTAGCTTTGAGATGGTTGTTTAATGCCATGCAAAACTGACATTGCATTGTGACATTAAAGACTGACATGGCTCACAATGTTTGGATCAGGTTTGTAATAGCAAGATGCTGCCTTTGCAAATTGCAATAGTCAGGTGATATGGACCATGTGATTTAAATTGTCACTTTTTTTGTTTTCCATACTTTAGCTTACGTGTAATTTTAGTCTCTCTAGGTCTAACTGCTTGAACTTAGTCAATAGTCATTGTAGTTTTTTAATTGTTAGATTTGAGTTTCTCTCTTTACATTTCGTCTAAAAGTTAATGGTAAATGGAAGTGTAATGTAATATTGATTTGTATCATGTATGGATAGTAAAAAGTGTATAAAATATTTAACATAAAATGAAACAATGACTGCCGACATTAATGCACTTTTATGTAAATGTTTAAATGAAAATAAAGAAAAATGGCTCAAAGGGTCAACCCACCTCTATAATGCACCTTTTTCACTAAATGTACCATGTGATCTCGTTATACTTGCGTGTAGACTAAACTTGCTATTGCATGAAACACCTAACTACAAGGTTGACTCTCTATAAGAGGGGCATTCCCTTGTAATCAAATATAACAAACATGCATTTTTTCGCCGACTTAAATATTATAATGTATTTGTACGTATTTACACCCCATTCTAGAGGAGCATTGCTTTGCAACAGAGAGATGATTCGATCACAGAGAACAGGCGTTGTTTTTGCTTTATTGGGTATTCTATGGTTGAATGGTTAAAGTCATTTTCCATATTTGTTAGACTAGACTATGCTTGGATTAGTGATAGAGAATAAAACGGAACAAATACAACTATAATAGAATAAGATAAATTGAAATGGGATGGAGTAAAAATGCCATTGTTTGGATATTTTATAACAGTATGGAATAAAGATTTCATTTTGTTGATTGAAAAAATGATAGAACAGAACGACTTATAACTTTTCAATTCCCACAGTATTCTTTTTTTAAATATGTTATCCTTAAGAAGGTGATAAGTTTAAACTTTGCAAAGATCAAATAGTCATTTTATAATCTAAATGATTTGTTCTATCAAATTTGGGGAGAAAAATAGAGGTTAAGTAACGGAATGGAATGGATCATGATCTTACTTTTTTCGTTATGTTTTATTTCTTTGGCTAAAATACACTTTTAGTTATTTATGTTTTTTATTATAATTATTTTGGTGCTTTATTATTTAAAAAGTTGGGTTTAATCGTTTATATTTTTAAAGTGAATTAAAATGGTCTTTTTAAAATAATGATGGTTTAAATTTTAGGACATAATTTTAAATTTCTTTATTGATTTGAGATGTGAAACTTGTTTCATTAAATTCATATACATAAAAGTAAAAACTATAGAATCAAAATATTGTTTGAATAAAAAAGTGTCATAACACACTATAAAAGTCACATGAAAAACGAATCTAAAGAACAATTGAAAAATTAAAAAATTTAATATCAAATTGTTTTTCAATTACTCATGAGACTCATTTTACATGCGAATGTTTAACTTTTTTTTTATTCGAATATTAATTAAATTTCATAATTTTCACCTAAGTAAATCTTGTTAAATAAGTTTCACATCTCATATTCATAAAAAAATATTCAAAATTGTATCCCAAAGGCAAAAAAAAAAAAAAAAAACCATACACTTTGTTGTATGATTCATTATACAAAGTATCATTTCTCACGTTTAAATGGATTTCTAATAGTAGATAATACAACTTAAATATAAAAGACACCAAAATCAAATCAATTTTATTTCACGATTTTTCAAACGAATAATTTCACTTATAAGAGTTAGCTCTACTGGTAAAAGAGAACAACATGATTAAAATGTCACCAGTTCAACTAATTTTTAAATATTCCTATAAGGTCTCTGCAAAAATCCAATTCTAATTAAGGTTTGCTATCTTAAATCTCTAGGAATTCAATATTTAGAAGGGTGAAGTCATATCTCTAGGAATCCAATTTTTTTTTATATATATATTTTAAATATAATATATTTATTTTTACTACTGATTTGTTGAATTAATTATTGGGCCAGAACTTTCTGTTTTCTCTCCGCGATTGGCGTTTGTATGTCTCAATTAATTTGAAGGTCCATCGTCCACCTTGATAAGCGGCGGCTATCACAGACAACCATCCACGATTACTTGTTTACATTCATTCAAACTAACAACAGACACTTTTAGGCTATGCTAATGAAACACACATGCAAATTGCAACGTTGAGAAACTTTATTTTTCTTAAAAATAAATATTAATCGATGTTGTCACTGGCTAAGGAATTAAAGTATAAAACTTTTAGCATGTTTGAAGTCCTTAATGATTGATTTTTATTTTAGATTTCTAATAAAAAATTTATGTTATATTATATCTATGATATATCAAAACTTTTTGTTTGAAATATTTTTTATGTAATCTCATTTCAACAACTTTTTTATATATAAATTTATTAGAAAGATTTGTTGGCAAGATGTTACCTCATTTAAAAGTTTTAATGTATCATAAATCCAATATAACCAAAAAATTATTGAGGACCAAAAAGAAATAATTTATTTATTAGAAATCTTTAAGATATTTAAGCCAAAATTTTATGAAAAAATTTACTCCCTCAGTTCCTCTATATTTATCATGCTGTTTTATATAGACTAAAAATATTATTAAATAGATAAAAGAAAACAATTTTTTTACAAATTTAAGTTTATCATTATTAATTTATTTTTAATTTTCGTTTTCCATATTAATATTATAAAATATATAAATAAAAAATTAATATTACATTGAAAAATAAAATAATAATTATTTTGGATTTTTTTTTATTCTTATATGATAATTATTAGGTGACACATAGAGCACTAAAAACTTGTAAATAAAGAATATAATTTTTTTTTTACAAAATTAATGTTTTCATAATTAATTCATTTATAGTTTCTACTGTTCATCATTAATAATGTTAAAAGGTAAAAATAGAAAAATAATAATAATTAATATTACATTAAAAAGGGTTAAAATAACACTTTTTTAGAATTGATTTTTTAGGTTATGTTTTAATGTTTTAGTGTCTTGATTATTTATATTTTTAAATATTTCCTTTTGGTTCATTTAACTTGAATGTTAAATATGATAATAGAAAAGTGTGATGTGTCCATTAATCATTGATTGTGTAAGTGATGTGGCACACAAATTACAATAAAATTATTTTAAATGATATCATTTTAATTATATATATTTTTTCAAATGATTCCATTTTAGTAATTGAAATTTTTTAAATAATTTCATTTTGGTGCATCAATGTGAAATTATGCATTTTAGTCACGATTACATATTATGTTTAGGGCCCGATGAATATAATTAAATACATTCTATCAAAACTATAGTTATGTAAACATTTTTTTTATCCTATTCCCAATATGGCATTTTTTTTATTTCTCATTTCAAATTCTAATGAAAAACATTTTATTCAGGAACGGAGCTACATTGTTCCACGATGGCACCATGCCACCCTCCCCAAATTTGTTCAATTCTCTCAATTTATATATATATATATATATATATATATATATATATATATATATATAAGAAAAAATTATAGGAATTTATGAAAGATGATAAAAGAGTTTCATTAAAGTTTACTTAATTTTACAATTTACTTTAACAAATCTCAGACAACATATAGGTTACGTCCTTTTTACGAAAAAAATTACAATATAATATAAAGAAATTTATATTAAGAAGAAAATTCAACCAATATTAATTATTACAATACATAACTTCTGAGTTTAAATAGAGATTTTATTATTCAAATATTGGTTTATAAAGTGGTAATTTTCTTACATGTATATGTATTATAATGCGTCTTGTAAATATTTTCTAATTATTTTGATATCTGTCCAGTCAGAATTATTATTCCAAATTTAGTAAACTTGTTTCAAAACATGATATGTAGCTAGGCATCTGCAAAATTCTAAAATTGATTTACTTATTCCTATTTATATTTATAAATCTATAATGTTCCCTGTTTCAATTTTTTGGCACAAAAATATCCCCAATTAAATAAGATAAAGGCTATATTAACAAATGTTTAAAAGAGAGAAGAGCATTAATGATAATGGTATTGATATTTTTTTGAAAAAAAACATACATATAAGAGATTTATTAATTAAATTAATTATTTTTTAATTATGATAATTATATAATTGTATTTTATATGTAATTTTTTAATGTATTTTGTCACGCCTAGTAAAACATCCTACCTCCACCCCTAATTTTATTTAATTTTAAATGTGATTAGTAGATTTTAATGATATTAACTCATTTTTTTTATTTAACATGATAGTTAATTTTATTTATATTTGAGTCGGAGTAAATATATGTTAAGAGTATATTAACAAAATTTTAAGGGAAAAAAATAAAACAAATACTAACAAGTAATCTTAGAAAGTTATCAAATATTTTTAAAAAACTATTTAAATTTTTTTTAAAGTTTTATGTTAAAAGGATTTGATTCTTTTAAAGTGAGTGTAACAATTTGTTTAAATTTATTTGTTGAAAAAATTATTTATTTTAATAAAATAATGAATTTTTTTATTTATTTAAACTGTTTTTACTAAAATAAAAAATCTCAATGTTTCATGAAGAATTAACGGTTGATATTTCAACATATTAATTATTTATTGCGTAAGATATTGATAATTGAATTTTATATCAATATTATTTTTTTGGCTAAAAGTACGTACCTCCGTAACCAAAAGTTATATGAGACTAATATCTAAATGTGGAAAGATCATTAAAGTATATTTTGTTTCTTCCAACAAGTTTTTTTTATATGAAATATTAGGAATTAAATCTTTATTAAGATAATTAAAAAATTCAACTACCTACAAAAATTTATTATTTGAGTTGTAATCAAATCACATGTATATATATCGGAGATATTAAATTACACCAATATAACTTTGATAATTATTATATCATTCTTATAATTTGATATAAGATATGATTTTTATATCAAATTTGAATTTGTTAAAATTAAATAATAAAAATTAATCAAATTATTTATATTTCAAAATATTTATATTGTATTAATTTTAATTTATATGAATTAGATAATAAATGATTTTGGATTAATATAAAATTTTATATATATCATTTATGTGAAATGAATTTTTAATCCAACTATAATATAATAATTATCAAGATTATTTTATATAATTTTAATATATATATTATTCCGTCGTCAGGAAAAAACGACTCTAGAGCAGACTATTAATTAATGTTTCCTATACATCAATTTCATCATAAAGTGAACTTACACAAATACAGATAGTTGCAAGAAAGAAGTTTCATAGTGCCTTTTTTGGACCAATTATAAGTGCGATAGACATGCTTTCAACTGCATTTTATCAATATTGTTGATGGAAAATGATAAGTGGAATCACTCTTGCAAACCAGAAAAGAAAAATTGAAATCGATTGATTTTGTAATGCTTTACAAATTTGTGTCATTGAGTACGGAGTGGCCTTTACTTTAAAATTTGCGGTGCTGACCACTATGCATACCAAGTGCGGTATTTATTTTTATTTAGATCATAAAAAATAAAAAAAATAAATAATTTGTTTGAGTATAGTATGATCACAATATAACAAAGATAATGTCTTTCAAAAAGGAAAAATTCAATAAAAAACCAAAAATAAACAAGAGGCCCTTTAGATTTTAAATAATTGTTTTGATTGTTTTTTCAAACCACAAGTATTCTCAATAAAAAATAATAGTGTGATAGAATCGTTATGAACAACAAATCTAAACTACAAGACTACTAATTAAACTTAAATAATCTTATGCCTGCAAACTGATTTATACCTTCAATGATTTAATTATTTTGATTTTTGCTTTTCGTTATATTGTCTGTTCTTCTTTGACAACATACCAGATTTTATGAGTATGATATGATATTTAATTTTCCTTTGCTATGATAAGGATACAATTAAAGAAAGTTCAATCAAAATTTTAATAGCGCAAAAACAGAACGTTAATTAAAGTGAACCCTTCTGAGAAAGATGGCTAGCCAACTTTTCTTCTTTCATGTTATCTGTTAACAGTTGAAAGTTGAAACCACTTTCGTTTAAGCCACGTGATTTCTTAAATTATTCAAATGGTTGTAATTTGTAAATTACTTATTTTAAAAATAAATAAAATAAATTTGAAAAAAAGAAATATTTTATTAAATATTATTAAAGTACACGTCTGAATTAATTTTAATAACAATTTTAATATTAAAACATATGTTATGATAAAAAAACAATTAATAGTGTAAAATGTCTTTATACTAATAATGCATTTTAATTAAATTATTAACATATTCCATCATAACTTCTATTTTCTAGTGTCGTACCCTGAAAAGATTTGATTCCTTTAAATTAATTCATCTATTCATTACAAAAAAATGTTCATCTAACTCACTCTGGTTAGTGACATTAACGAAGAAATATTAAATTCTATTGATGCTCACAGTCACAGTCACAGTCTATATTCTATATAGTGCAGAGTAAAACAAACAACAACCCTTTTGTACTTTCTTTTTCTACTCTTGCTTCCTTCTAATACTCATTCCATTACACTGTGCATTCCCTTCTTCTTCTCTCTCTCTGAGTGATTGGTGGTGGCCATAGTGTGAAGCCAAAGTGCAAGAAAATAAAAGGGTTGATGTTTTTTTGTTTGTTTTGTGAGTGATGAGAGTGTAAGACATGGAAGAAGCAGAGAAAGAGTTAGAGAGAAGGAGCAAGTTTCTGAACAGTTTGATACAGAAGAAGAAGAAAGGCATAGAGCAGCATGAACATGAGAGTTTCAAGGTTCATGTCAGAGCTTGTGACATGCCCCTCCCTTTGCAGAACCGCGCCTTACAATGCGCACGTCTTCACTTGGAATCTATGCCACCTGGCAACAAGCTTGACAACAAACGCCTTGCACTGGCCCTTAAGAAGGTTACATTAATTTACTTTCTCTCTCTTCTTTTTTTTTTGTCTTTTGAGCCAATTTTCTTTTTCCAAAATCTGTTTTGGGGTCTGATCTTTGGCACATATAATAGAAAGTCTCAATAATGTTCATGTTCTGATTTCGAAGTTTGGTGTTATGTGGGAAAATGGTTACTTTTTGGAAACGGTTGTTGTTAGTTCTCAATGTCTTGGCTGGATTAAAATTAGTGTCTTTGTGAGTCTGTTACTGAATATTTAATAGGACAAAACATAGGTGTCTTTCCTTTTTTGTGCTTTTTGTACTGTTCTCGAATCAGAATTGGAGTTTCACCCTGCTAACTTATATTGAACTTTAATGCAAACCTTTATTATAGAAATTACCAAGGTAAAATTTCACTTCTGATTAAAGAACAACACCAAAAGCATTATTTTTGGTTTAGACCATATGTATCTTCCATTGGAGTCAATCCTGTTTAAAATGGGTAGGACCACTATGGGTGGCAAAGCTCAAGTTTAATATTGACTCGCTGATTTTCCTAGCTGAAGTTTCCTTATTATTTTTTTAATCAGTGGATTAAGTGTATACAAGCAAATTTGTATGAAGGTTTTTATTTTGGGTGTTGTTATTAAGTCAATCGGGTTAACATCAATGGAATGTGCCTAATTGCTTTCTGCTTCAGTCAGCCAGTTGGAACTAACTTGTTTCTGTTTCTTTGTCCTTCTTGATGGTGACTTTTGTTCACATGACATATCTGTGTTTTTCTCATCCATGGCAATGGTATCTTGCAAGTGCACATGGTCTAATAACTGTTTGTTTGTGTTTTGTTGAGCATGCAGAAAGATTGGTTTTTGAATAATTGTGGAGTTGATAGAAAGATTTTTTTTTTCCAATTGCTTACCGATTCTTGAACTCATTATTTGGATCCTATATTACTTCAAAAGTTTTATGCTTCAAAAGTTTTATGGTGGTGGTTCCATGAAGTTTTCTGTTGCTTCTATCTCACCTTCCTTCCACATTTCCCAGCTTGACAAAGTCCTTATTTTGATGTAGCAGTTTCTGGTACATATAGTTCACCAATACCAGAAATTTGAGTCCTGTTTGCCATCTGAATCTTACTATATTAATATATTTTGAAATCTTGTAATGGGGGTGTATTGATAAATAATGTAGCAGGAATCCAGATCTGATCCAAAGTCCTTAGAAGCCGTTCTTTTTCCCTCTTCTATCAGTCTTTTTGGTCTCCTTTCTGGGGTTTCTCTTCATGGATTTCTGTATAGACAACTGATCCTGAGTTATAAAGAATGTGCAAATGCTAAGAAAAGAATACTACTCAAAGCAATAAGGTCTTAAATTGTTTGCAGTATCGGTCTTCCTCTTATCAGAATTTTCTCATTCCTTCTTTCCCATAATATTTTTTCTCTTATAAAAGTTGCATGGATGGTTAACCCTGTATATGTTTCAAGAATGAGTTGAATGTCCTCACTAAGCCACAATTCAGAAACCACTCTCCTCACTAAGCCGCTGCCCACTAGACATGTGTAAAGGGTGAGCCAATGCATAAGGCTCCCCCCACTCTCTCAAGAAGCAAGAAATTACTTCTGTGTCATTTGGGCTTGTTGACACTGTACCAAACACGTTATAAAATCATTAAGCAGTTTCCTATCATTAATTTAAAGGAACAACATCAAGAGTATGCTTGCACTTGAAATGGTTTTGTTCTAGCTCAGAGTTTTTAAATTATAATGTTATTTTGACAAGAAATAATTGCTTGCATATATGGAATTATTGTCTATCTGTAAAGAAATAGAAAGTGGTAAGCAACAGAGGTTAATTTAATCACAAAACAGATCTAGCACTATGTGCCGTAGCCTCTTGGATATCATCTAGAATTATTTAAATTTAAAGGTTTAGGATTAGGATGACCTGGTGAAGATACTGTTACTATTTGTTATCTTTGGGAAATACATGCATATATGGAATTTTATCATTGAACGGATTCAAAAACAGACCATGCTTGTACTTTTTGGATAGTAATTTGAAAGGAACGGAAGATTTGGGAAAATAGATTTATGGTTACAATGAAGTGTTGGAAGTGGTCTTTGCATTTGATTTGGTATAGAATGCGTTGATTTTACATGCTATGTAAGCTCTATACCTATTTCTATACCATCCATATCAACGTGGAAACAGAATTAAGATCAGAAGTGATACATTGCAAATTGCTTGTTCTGTTCACAGCTGATCATAGAAAATGGAAGGGCATGATGAGATACAGCAAACCTACTTGTTGTTGTCATGCATAAGGATTTGTGTAATAGTTGATGTTGAGCATAGGCTTAGTAATTTTCAATAAAAGGATGGAGGTGGGAAATTATCCTTATGAGTTTGGTATCTTTATGATCCACTAAAGGTTGCATTACTTTTCTTTTGTGTCTCTCCATGTATTCAAGTATGGAGAAAATCTGGAAAGCATGTTTATTAGGTATGTTGGTTGTAAAAATTAATAAATAGGTTGCTTATTATTGGTTGTCTTTTTTTGTTGAAAATGTTACTTTGTCCCTCATTTCGTTGATAGGGCTTCATGGTTGGCAGATGCTATTAAAAGTTATAATTTTAGGATTCCTATTACACACCAACAGCATGCTGCATCCATATCTAGTATATCTTTTATTAAATGCATGTCAGAGACGTTTTAATGAATGATGGTATCTATGGGACAAATTTGATTCTTGCAATGCTTGCTCCATCTATTACACTCACACCAAGCATACCTTGATCATTTTAGAGTTTCATCTAGCTCAAAGATTACGTGGATTAGTGGCAGCCAAAAGTTTTATTTATATATTTGTTGGCTGAAATAGATTCTTGGTCCCTTATCTACATTTTAGGTTTCAGTTTGGTCTCTTGTGTTATATCACTCATCTCAATCTTTCATAGATAAATGTAACTAACATATCTCCTTCAGAAAGTATTTCCCCATAATGGCCATAAACCGTTGCTCCAAGAATCGCCAAATAAGGGTTAGCCGATCTTATTCCTACATAATCCATTTGAACCGTTAGAATTTGACCCGATTTTAGGTGTGGTGCATTTTTCATTTGAACTATACCTACATTTTCGTAAATAAATTGACCAAGACTAATTATTGTAAATGATTTTTCACAATAATTATGGTGGAGAAAATGTCAATTTAAAATGATGTTACTATACAAATCAGGTTTATAAATTCTCTCGTTTTCGTCCAAGAAATAATATTTGAATACTTGAAAAGTTTCTTTTAATTTGTTAAGTTGCCACTTTTTAATTATCAAGATCTGATTATGAGTTATTAAACAGTAAAAATAAAAATTGACAACTTGAGAGGTTATTCCTAAAGGACCTAACGAATTTTTAATTGAAATCATAGCATCTCTTTGAATTTGATTAATTTCCTAATTAAAATTTTTCCATTTGGTCCTTATAATGTTTGTTATTTTAAAATGGTCTTTCTATTAGGTTTTTACACTAACGGTATCAATTTTGGATGACATGGCATTTCTTACAACACAATTTGCCACGTGTTAAATAGTTGACCATATTAGTGTGAATGTGTGATAAACTAATAGAAGAACCAATTCAATGTAATGGAAAAACTTTTAGAAACCAAAGTAAAATTTTTAAACATAACGAACTAAATTAAAACCTAAAATATAGATAAGGGACCAAAATTCTATTTTAGCCTTGTTTATTTATTTATTTGGTTCCTCACTGATTTGTAATATTTGAACTGGATGAATCATTGCTAGATTTCAAATTGACATTACTTGAAAACCTGTTGTTAGCCATTGTCCTTTTACCCCCTTTTGAACAATGGCTTATTACTGTAGTGCTTCTTGTTACCTAGTATGAACTACTTGGATGGCTAATGATACAAAGTACTCTTACAGGAATTTGATTCTTCGTATGGTCCAGCTTGGCACTGCATTGTGGGTACTAGCTTTGGTTCTTATGTTACACATTCTGTTGGTGGCTTTTTGTACTTTTCCATTGATAAGGTTTATATCCTTCTCTTCAAGACAGCTGTTGAACCATTGGACCATTGATAACTTCCACAACTGTGAGTCATGCCTCCTTGGGAGAATATATTTTAAAATTTTATAGCAGCTGATATGTAAAATTACAAAGTGGAACATTTAAATACCTGTATTCTGTGATATATGTGATGCACTTCTATTTGGATTTGTAGACTGTGAGAGAGTATTTCGAATGCAGAATTTGTTCTGGCATGTCACAAGATTTTCATATTGTTCAACTCAAAATAACATTTCATAGAATTATCCATCTGATGAAAAAAAATCATGGTTGATACTTTCTAACATTAGTTTGTATTCAATGAAACATGCACTTAGGAAAATGCACTTTTGATACAAAGAATAGAGATTTAACAAACATAAAGAAAGAAGAACATGGATTTAACATATGGAAAACCTTTGACTAGAAACAAAAGTCACATGCGTTTTTTTTTTTTTTTTTTACATGAAAGCACTTGTATCTTGCAAAACAAGTTAGTATTTCATAAATTTTAAATACATTTGTAGGGTTTAGACATTTCATAGTTGGTTCCAACAAAAATAACAAGCATATATATCTTGGTACCCTCGTAATAGCTGTTTCTTGATGATCATTCTGTATTATCTCAGCCAAGTCTTTTCCCATTTGCATTGCCATCACTCCCTCTTGTTCTTAAGATGTCAGAGTCGGCGCGGGGCACTTTTGATCATCTTGCTGCAACAATTTGAGAGAGAGATTGAATAAAAACGTTCTTGTTATATTATATAACTATACAAAAGAATCTCAAACTTAAAAAACAGTTACCATTTTTGAGGCTTTTGGCCATCCGAAGAGAATTTTAAACATGTCTAGAAAGAGAAAGAGTGAGTGAGAGTTGATGGAAGATATAGAATGATAGAGTTGGGTTCGTGGAGGTTAAGGAGAGTGAGTTGAAAGTTGAAAGAAGCAACCTAAGACAAGAGGGAGCACATGCAACAAAGAGACTAGTAGTGTTGTTCTTCAAATACTGCTCCACTCCACTCAATTTCAAGCGTTTTTATAGGACACACGTCATGTTTACAAGTAAATTGCAATAGATTCAAATTCACCAATATGCCAAAAAAAGATAAGAAATCTAATATACAGATATAATGGTGCTTAAGATAGATTTATTTTATCACCCTAGATTTTCTAAGGAGACTTGTCAGTTTATTAATTGAATAGATTCTTAATTGATTGTCCAAATTCTGTGATTGAGCAATATTCTCTAACAAACTAATTTAAGCAATCAATTTAAATCTATCATGATAGAATTTCTAGAATAGTTAACCGTTTTTTTCTTACATGATAGAATATTTAACTGTTAAAAGATTTTTTATTTTTAGGAAATCGTTAAAAGATTTTTGTTTTTTTGAAGGAAAACCGTTGAAAGATTTATTTCATGTTGGAATTATCCTATCATATCTTATCTTTACTGTTAAACAGTCCCCAAGGCTTAAAATCAACCCTAAAAATTGATGTTAACAATTTCCTAAATGTTATCCATGCATCCTATACAATTTTATCGCAGCGTACAATAATCTTGCTCCACATTATAGTTCCCGCAACTCATAATTGATGGTAATACACTTATACTTATATTCATGAAAGTTCTTATTTAAGTGCTAAAATCAAGGCTTTCTGATTAAAACGTCAAGGCATCACGATCAAAATTACAGATTTAATAAACTTTTTTTTTGTTACACAGATTTAATGACATGCCAAGCACATCAATGGATTTTCTGATTAAATTGTTATAAGAAAAGATTAGACCTAACAAGGTAATTACATCAACGATTTTAAATAAATTCTTCTGGTTCGTTTGTACAAAAATCCAATGGACAACTCACGTTACAATTGCCAATATACATTTTGACCAACCTCGCCATCCTTCAAATCCTCTAAATGAGGAACACAAAAATGGGTATGCAGCAATCTCTTAAATGGTAGTTGAAGAGTGTGTCACCATTAAATAGGATTCTAATGCTGAACATGTTAGTGCGTAGTTTTACAAGACAACTACACTCAAAATTAAAGTAAGAATCACAGTGCTTGTAAAAAATCCACCATTGTAATATTGGGACAAGCACCCTGAATTTGTGGAATTTGTTGATGGAGCCAATGCTGTGCCATTTACGCTGGTAACATTTTTACCACCACTGTTCACCAAAAATATAAAGAGAAACAAAAAAGAAATGATAAGGAACATGCACCAATAAATTTTCAGCTTTTTGTGGTGAAGAAATGAGAATTGGAACAATGGAGAACAAGGCAACAACGAGTACATATAATGAAAAAATAAATTGATATCGATTATCAAACATACATATACATATATATATATATATATATATATATTAACATAAGCTTGAAATTATACCTTCCTGAAAATATACAGGAACCGTGACCTGTGTGACAATGATAATACAATAAATATCAGTTATGTAAATATGGTAACAACTTGAATGTGAGATTTGTGAATGCATGGTTTTTTCTAATGTGTAACAGATGAGTCAAGAAAATGACCAATAAAAAGAAAAGCTGTAAAAATAGCAATAATAAGTAAAATGGCCAAAAATTAATTTGCAATTTTAATAAACTTAATTTTGAACCAAATGAAAAACAAGAATGCGTAACCAGAATTCAAGAAACTGCTCTTAAAATTTCTTTGATGTAAAGCTAATGACTATGGAGAGCCAACACACCTAATATTTTTTTCAAGAGAATAAAAGGCAGAAAAAATGGCCATATTATGGCATCTATAATTTCAACATATGGTTGAGACTATCTTATGTATGAGAATATTTGAATATCACAATCTTATACATCTGGTCCAAAATACTTCTCCCCCAAATAATAGAAGTTTCATAAGAATCCACACTGCTTGTATGTCCATCATTCATCAAATCTAGTAGTTATGGTGTGCTACATGCGCAAGGGTGCAAAGTTTCCATGTATTTTTTCATTATGTCCATATATATATATATATATATATATATATTCTAATTTTTTCAAAAAAATTATTGATACTTTTCTATTCAACAGCACATGGAGATATGATTTATGAGTATGTAAAGAAAGACTCTTTACTTGGGTTTGTAGTGGTGATAGAGGCAACTCCTTTGAAATCACAGGTCCCCGCAGATTTAGCCATCTGCTGATAATATGAATTGATAGCATATGTAGCATGTGAAGCTACACTATTTGGTTCGTAACACGATTGACCCTGCAGCAAAGGCGAACAATCCACCTTCCCCGGTCCACAAGCCCAATCGAGTGCTGCCTGAAGCATCTTTGAATCGGCATTACTCTTGGCAACACAAAAAGTTTGGTTTGTTGTATCATTTGCAAATACAGTACCAGAATTAGTCAAGTGTAAGGTATACACTTGAGCTCCACTAGCATAAAACAGCCCCCAATTATTCTCAGACACTGGACCTGATTTCAAGTCTTCATTATAAAGCTCATAAATATAAGTGCTAACTGCAATTCCAGGTTGCTTGGGAGTCCCACTATTGTTAAGGACATGCCTGATCAAGTTACTATTGTAAGTGTTAGCATTGTCAACGGTTGCATCCGGCTCAGATGAGTCGCCTTTGGAGGGCCATCCTGACTCTGTGACTAAAATAGGGATGTTGGTAAACTTCAAATATGACATAGCAAAATAAGCAGCATCAACAATTGCATCAAAGACATTAGTATAATGCAGGAGGGTGTTGGAATCAATAGCTTCCTTATTCGGAGGCAAGGGCCGGAACAAAGCGTAGTCTAGAGGGACTACACCATTGGATTGCATGTAATCATAATAAGGGTACACATTGAGCATAAGATATGAACCTGTTGATTGCAAAAAGTTAAGCAAGGGAACCATGACAGGGTCCCAAGTTTTATTGAAAAATGCTTGAGATGGCGGGAAAGAGTCAAGGATGACAGAAGAAGAGTGTGGAGTAGAGACTTTGATTTGCTGGTCAAGATTGGCCGCAACTAGCGCAGCTTGAATGAATTTTAGTGCTGAGACTAGGACAGGAGCTGCATTAGGGAGGGAAGTTAGGACTTCGGATCCAACAGCTATTGCAGTGATGTTGGTAGCAGGAACATGTGCTATGACATTGCGTGCAACCCAATTTGCGGCTGTGGCATTGGACTGGCCAATGCCTAGTATCTGATCATTGGGAACAGAAACAATTACACGGATTCCTGTGTTAGCGAGTGCACGAAGCATGGCTCTGTCAGCATCATAGAGTCTAACATGTTGGATACCTTGAGCCTTAAGAAGGGCAACAACCTCTGTTGGACTTGGCATGTTGGTGACATCTGTACCAATGTTGACACCAATGAAAGCATCTGCAGAGAAAAACACCAACAAATGAAGAACTGATGAAAACTAGATCATCCAACAGAAATAGGTCGTTCATTTTCGAAACAGTGAGTCAAAGTTACCATATGATACTGATGAAATAAAACTGTGAATTAGAGATATAACAAGTAATGCAAATGCAGCAACCATCCAAAATAAATATAAAGAGAACTATGAATCTGCTTATATGTTACAGCAAATATCAATATATTAAAAGGATTTCTTTTTCCACTCTTCAAATGATTTCAAACATGTAGCTCTTTAAGCTCATCACTGCATGTAACTTAATGATCTTCAATTACTTACAAGATCAGTTGGGAATAAATCCTTAATCTCAATTTACGGCAAATCAAACAATGCAGTTAAATTTGCACTAAATTCTAAGAGACGGATGCTAAAGCCTTAAGTTAACCACCTTCAGAAACAAAATAAAAGGATTATTGGGACAATAAGCAAAGGGGCTGAACTAAATTATTTTTTTTCCCATTATGATTTGTTAATTTGCAATATTAAAAAGGAAAAACATATAGCTCATTATGTTCAGTATCTTTATTGGATAAAGGAGAGAAAATTGTTTAAAAATGAAAATTCAATTCAATAGCCTTATTAGCAAAGAATAATAATGAAAGAAATCCATTTTTTAAGAAGACACATCCACATTGAATCAAATTCATAAAAATGTCAAAAACATAATAGATCTTTCTATTGATATAACCAATTTTGGTAATTAAAAATACTACTTGTTTCTATCTCCATGGATTGCAGAGTACTATGCTCATATTGGTAACATTTTGGGGTGGGGATAAACCTAAACCCTATGGTGTAAGACTAATAATCCCCCTGTGGAATTGTTTGCCCCTGGCCACAAGGTGCTTTCAGTGGATTACAAACACTACAAGTCCACCTACATAAAAACTAGTTTTGGCATTCGAGCCATACCTCTTGGTCTGCACTGGTAGTATCTACTTTGTATTTTAGTGCAATAAGAATATTCAGTCACAGAGGATAACCCTTTTGGACAATAGTTTTATACCAACTGGATAATGAAAATTCAATTAATAGCCTGAATAATAATACAAAGGAAATCTCAAACCCATATTGTTAGTAATACTAATGAATGGCACAATCAACTGGCCAGGGGGGTAATGTGTGTCACAAGTATAAAAAAATTACGGTCCATGGACGTTATACATTTTTTTAAGGATGTTATGATTCAAGAAAAGGATAACTATTCATGTATTTTATAATCCAGGTCTACTTGTGAAAACAGACAGCTATTACATTTAGCTATGGTGTTCAGCTCCACAAGTGAGAATACTAAAATAACATAAGAATGAAGCAGAAAGGATACTAAATAATAAAAAGAATAAAGCAGAGATAGAATCCAATTGTTCATCTTGCTAATGCACAAAACCAATCAGCAGAGACTATAATAATAGCCTGAATGGTTAAAATTTTATGGTTTATCATGAACCCTTACAAAAATCTATATTAGTGTACGTGTCATCCCATGTGTTTCTTGTGTCTTATCTGTAGGGTCGGGGTACCACATTACATTATTACATATTCAAAAATTCATTTTTGATTATCAAGTTTAAATTTATAATGTTACATTTTACAAGGAAAATGCAGGGGTCTATTTCGGTCAGTTGAACTAGGTGTGTGAGTTGTTGTAAACCCGTGGTACCGTTTTTGATTGTCACGGATTAAAAAAAAAGACTAAAGAGAAATAAAAACTTATTTTTCAAAAGTTTAATTGAAAAATTAAAAAAGAAAAATTGAGTAAGTTGAATCAAACATTGAGATCCATTCACATGCCACTACCATCTCCATTCCTGAGTAAGGGTATTTTAGTCCATGACATTGTTTTTTCACAAAAATGTATTTAATGCAAACCGCAAAAGAACTGTGTGATGAGTTGGGACGCAATGACATTATTCCCAAAATCCCACTAAAAGACAGGAAGGACAGTGCGGAGATTCTACACAAAGGAAAAAAGAAAAGAAATACTATTTTCTTACAAAAGAAACTCTCCTTTAGGGAAAGAAAAAATGAATTAAAATACCTACTTACAGAACCGTTTCCCAAACTTTCTATTTGAGATTTGTCATGCTCATGCAGCAAGGTTATGCCTTTATAAATTAAATTATGATCCCTTTGGTTCAAAGGAATGAAAGAGATGTGAAAGCGAATTCAGATGAAAAAAAGGTGAAATATTTAAAATAAAGTAAAATGTAAAGGTGGAAAATCCATATCAATATTTGAAACTTTCATCTCACATGCACCCAAGTGCAATTTAACCAAACACTGCCTTAAGCTCAATCCTATTCCTTCTTTCTTCTCAACGCAGGCATATCATTTACTAATGCAATCAAATAATTATATCAAGACCCATAAATATGCCTACCATGCCCAAAATACTACATTGTAAAAAACATTATCATAATAACCACAAGAAATTCATGTAAATTTTTTATATAAAAAAAGAAATTCATGTAAATTTAGGAGAAATTATATGGTCTCGGATCCTCATATGAATAAAGCCCGACAAATCTTCACACCATATATAACTAAAATTTTCAATTTACCGAAAAAGAGATATCAACACTCCATTAGTGTCAATGTGCCATGTGGAGATGGATTAAGATCATAATAGTGATGAAGGATATAATAATTCCTCAAAACTCACCCGTTAATAAGACAGTTTCTTTCCAATAGTCACCAATTTGGTACTGAGACCCACTATAAATACTAAATGGGACCCACAATCCCACATTAAATGTAAATCACATGAATGAACTTTACAACAAGCTCACGTGACTTTCATCTTACAACAAAGTGTGGTAGAAGAAGAGTAATGACATGATTTTTAGAATTTTTTTTATAATAAGTTGGTGGTTTAAGTGATCTGAATTTAGTCTATTTCGGAGTAAGAAAGAGAAATTTCATTCAAGATGATCGGTAAAATTTCTCATTAATTATTAATAAAAACTGATGATATTCGAGGCCAATATTATGATGAAAAAAAATGCCACTTTTAACTAAGGAATGGGGGAAAAGAGAGAGAAATGTAAACCCACATGGAGAATCATGAACGGGACAATAAAAAAATAACACAACTTTCATAGGTGAAGTGGGTACACAGATAGAAGAAGGAAAG
>NC_038252.2:31431672-31435673 GCF_000004515.6 Glycine max
GACATTATGAAATGAAAAACCCATTAGATAATAATACACATAGTTACATTGAGGCTACGGAATACCAAAGAACATATAAGTAGAAACTGAAAATCACATAAGGGAAACAAAGAAGGAACAAAAGAGAAACACTTACCTCCATGAGCAGGCAAAGCTATAATAACAAGCATGTAAAAAATCATGAACACAGCCATTAGAACTTCCTTAGAAAAAAGCCACTATAACTATAAACAGAAAATAAAATAATAAAAAAACTGATTCTAGCTCCACTGTGGTGTGATTTCAAAAACCCCAGAATGGAAAACAATCGAAAGGGGTTAGGAAACTTGGAAGGTTCAACGGAGAGCGAGGGAAAAAACAAAGAAAGGTTGCAGCTTTTGGAGGCTTTGAAGAGATGAGAGAGAGAAAGTGGTGGGAAATAGGAACTTTCTTGTGTTGTGATGTGAGGTGGAGGGAGGGAGAGGCTTTAGTTCTTGTCGTGGTCAAAGCTCAGAAGAAGAAGGACTTGGATTTTGTATGGATCCTCCCAACCAATGTCTTAAAAAGAGTTCATGAATAAAAAAAAAATATTTTTTAAGGAATAATTTTTTTATTAAAGAATATAATATAATAATGTTATATTATATTGATAGTTTAATGAAATGAGTTAATGATATCTTTTATAACGTTTTTATTTTCATTTATTAGTTAAGACCCGTTTGGCTCCTCTTCAAAAAAAATACTGTTTAGCTCAATTTTTTTTTGAGTATTTTTTTTAATAAAATAAAAGTTACACCAAACACTTTTATGAAAAGTTTTTTAAAATTTAAACGACTTAACTTCTATCATAGAAAAAAAAAGGGAAAGATGACTTTTTTTTTTAGATTATATGTATTTTTTTTTTTTTACCAAAGCCAGCTTTCATCAAACAAGTTAGAACGAATCATATAGATGATAAAATTCTTCGTTAAATATTTAATATAATTACATATTTATGATTTAACTCATGATTACTAACTAAAATAAAAACATTTAAATATTTAATATAATTATATATTTATGACTTAAACTTATGCTCACTAATGATATTAAAAACAACTCAAGATAGGATTAAATTATTTGTCAATTTAAAATATTAAGTATTAATTATTTTTTCAATAATACTATTTTATTTAGTGTAAGAAATAAATGCACTGGTGAATATATATTTATCTGATTCTAAAAATATTAATGTTTTACTTGTTTCTTTTAAAATTATTTGTGTTTTAAAAGTTTTAAATATCATTAATTATTTTTTACAAATACTCATATTTAATAATTTTTATTTGTTGTAGAAAAACAATGGTTATTAGAACTAAAGTTTAATGGGCACCTATTATTAATGTAAAAATTTGTATTTTTCAATCAATTAGAAATAATTATAGATATGATTTTTGAGACAATTATTATATAAATAAGCAAAATTATCAAATATAGTTAATAGTACTAAATTTGTAACAATTTTTATTATTTTGTCAAAATTACCCTTATTAAAGTGATTGAGACTCAATCTTTCATTCCACTTACTTATTTTTTCACCTAAATAATTAATGTGTGTTAATATTTTTATCTCATCCTTATAAAAGAAATAATATTTATTTTTTTTGGTTTAATTACTGTTTTAGTCCCTGAAGTAGTTAGGGTATATATTTTTTTAGTTTCTAAAATTTAAAAATATTTTTTTAGTATTTGAATTTTGAAAAATTATTTTTTTAGTCTCTAACATAATAAATTGATATTTAATGTCAATTTTTAATGCTTTGTGATGATTTTTTAGCACTTTATGATAATTTTAAAATGCAAAATTTAAAATGAACCAGCATTATGGCTTAATATGGAAAATCAATTTTCTTGCCAAACTAGTTTCAATAAATTTTGAAATAAGTATAAAAACTAGTTTTAAACAAGTTTAATTGTCATTTTAGTTTCTAAATTTGGGATGTATGTTTTTTTTACCCTAAAATTTTAATTTTTTTGTTCTTGAATTTTGAAAAATTATTCTTTTTGGTCTCTAGCATAATAAATTAATATTTTATGACAGTTTTTAGTTTTCATAAATTATTTTTTATTTTTTAATAGCTTGAATTTGTATTTTAAAACTGTCATAATACTAAAAAACTGTCACAAAATTCTAAAAATTATCACAAAGTGTCAATTTATTGTATCAAGAACTAAAAAAACATTTATAAATTTTAGCAACTAAAAAAATATATTCCAAATTCAAGGACTAAAATAGTAATTAAATCTTTATTTTTTTAATACATAACATTTATTTTAAAGTAACTAAGGGTATTTGGATTAAAAAATAATTAATGTGAAAAATAACTTGAAAAAATCTCAGAAAAAGAAACAAACAAAATTGAAAAAAAATTATATTCAGAGGCATATGTAATAATAAAAAGAGGTGTTTTAATTAAAGACAATACTACTCCCTTTATAATGGACAAAGAAAAATCAATAGATAGATTAATAAAAATAATATTTTTACAAAATTATTTTATTATCATTAATTATTTTTTTAGCTCATATCATTAATATAATAAGAGATACAAATAAATAATAATAATTAATATTACATTAAAAATTAAAATAATTATTATTTTGAAACAGATTTCTTTTTATTACACAATACACAAGGATTATTATGAATCGGAGGTGTATTTATTAGTAATAAGTTATTTTAGATGATGAATGTGTTTGTAAAAATAAATAAATGATGAATGTGTGTAAGGGATCCAAGGGCTGAGACTGATAGTACTACTACATAGAGGACAAGAAACTCAGGCTTTAATTATAGAAATGTTTGATTCAGTGTTGGTATGTTGTATAGTGATGAATGATAATGCTGCTATGCTATTGTTGCAGTTAGAGAAACGCTGATTGGTGGGACACGATCTACGAGAACACTACTACACCTGCAAATTATTATTACTACATATTTAATGTTAACAACTGTTTTCACACTTTTGTTATTTTTTATAGGCTAAAAAAGCATCAAATTTGTTCTTAATTTTTATTAATATTATCAAGTTTGGTCTCAATTCTTAAAAAAATAATGTACTATTAGTTTTAGTTATAATTTTGTTTTAAAAATCACTTATTCAATATGTGATAGGAGTATATATTAACTATTTAAAATACAAAATATTATTTTACAGTTATATAATTCAAATTATAATAAAAATTAAATAATAATGTTAAAAGCATATAAACTGTAACCCAAATACTATATAAACTTTTTAAGGGACGTGTGAAAATATATTTAGAAAAAAAAATAGTGTTTCAGGAAACAAGCCCTTGAGCAAGAACAGGGCCAAAATCTCATTGGAATGGGAGGTAAAAGAAAGGCTAAAAAATCAAAATGGAAACACATAACAAAGCTTGCCGTAAGAGTAGGCCAGAACACATATATTGAACAAGTCTAAAAAGCATATATTATGTTGTTGCTTCATACACTTTTCAAATTGTTTTCTTCACTCTTTTCAGATTGTTTTTATAATCTTTTGTATTCGTCATTCTAGAAATAAATTAAAAATATATATTGTAAAATATAATTTTACATTCCAGAATATCATTCTGAAAGGCTAAAAGGAAGGGCAAGAAGCAATAGCCCATATATATTATTGACAGAAGCCAAACTCTTAGTGATTGGCCAAGAAAGCCAGTATTACAATAGAAAAATCAAAAACAGCAAAATGCTAGGCATAGCCCCCCCCCCCCCCCCCCCCCCCATTTCGAGGAAATTACTGATTGAGCAGAACGCTTCTCTGAATGCCTTGCCTAAGGGACCCTGGTAAACAGGCAAGTAATGGCTCTGATTTAGCTTAAATTGCCAAGATAGTCGCACTTAAGACGACGCAGTTACCCTTATGAAATAAGATCACTATGGCAGACAAATTGCACACAACTTAATTAGCAGGCTTAAAAGGATTCACTAGGAATAGCCTACTGCAGATCCCATCCGCGGACTTGCCACTATTCTA